>NW_008355468.1:1122509-1132278 GCF_000622305.1 Nannospalax galili | reverse complement strand
ATATGATAATATATGGTGGAGGTCTGTTGGTTTGCTGCGCAAGAGAATCTAAACTGTCAAAAACAAAATACGCTCTGAAGATGATTGGACATGTATTTAATTTATCTGCTTTTCCATTAATAGCATTATCTATTTAACACATCCATTACACATTCTCGGTGTAATTTAAGCAGAAAAAAATGCAGCAAATTCAAAAAGAAATCTTCCATTAAATTAAGAATATTGACTTTAATGGATGTCCTGAATAGACATGGAAATTAAAAGGATGAAAAACCAAGTTGATTAAAAGTGGTTTGCATTACAATTTGTTATGCAACATAGAGTAAAAACATTAAGATGGTATTTACTGAAAAAAAATCTACAGTTGAAATCTCATTTTACTCCAAATATACTGCTTAAAAACTGTCTAATCCTCAAATCATATAAAAAAAGGTTTTTCAGAATAAACCTGTATCTTTCCAGAAAAATGTTTATAAACTATTGATCACCATTAGAAATGGTGATCAATACACTTGAGTAGTTGTAATCACCTCGCTTCGTGGAATTGCTGAATCACCTCAGGCATGGTAATTTGCTGTTCTTGGTCTCCTCCTGTTCCTCCTCTCCCCATCTCCCAGTGCCCTTATTCTGAACATCAGAATACTTGAAATTTCGTGATTCTTCATCGGACCTTTGAGAATGCCAACATGACAGAGTTGATAACCAACAAAAGCCTCAGTGAACACACAGGTGTCAAGGATTCTTCAACAGAACCGCCCAAATTGTCCCCTGAATCAATATGAATGTCCTATGTTGATATATACATGGAAGAAAGGGTGCTTCAGAGGAACAGTAGCTATGCTTATTGAAGAGAAGACAGGAATGGGTGCAGAGAGTTAAAGAGCTTGAAAATGGCCCATCCTGAAAGAGGTCTGTCCATGAGAAACCACAGAAAAGAAAATGGGTGTTTTAGGCAAATGAGCAAGCAAATTTAATGTCTTGAAAGGACTGTAGAGATGGCTCAGGTGTTAAGAGAACTTACTGTTCTTGCCCAGAACAAGGGTTCATTTCCCAGAACTAGTAACAGGCAGATCAAAGCCACTTGTAAGTCCAGTTCTAGGGCATTCATGCCCTCTGAACTCTGGGGGAACCTGCATATACAATGGTAAACAGGGTTGCATGTAAACTCATGCAGACACACACACATAAAAGCAAAAAACTAAAAATAAATCTTTAAAAAAAGGAAGTGTTAAACAACATGACATAGAGGAGTTTAAAAGGTTCATGTTTTGGTTATTTCTGTCTGTGCAGGAAATATGTATGCTTGGGTTGTGATGGGTAGATTTATGTTTTATTTTCATCGTAAACATCATTAAGGGATCCGATCTAAATGAAGTCCTTTAGAACGTACCAAGGAAGGGCAGAGGCATGCGATTTCACAACCTTCTTTTACAAAGCAAGAGCAAGACCTGTTACGTTTTCAATTCTTTCCTTGCAATTAAGCCCCAACTTTTCAATTTCTAGGTCACTTTTCTAAGTTGTCCCTTCCTTTCTTAAAAACCAGTGACCCAAATACATAGCTTATTAAGATGGAGGTTTTCCCTTTGGCCCAAGCCTCTGCAGAAGCTCAGTACTACATTATCAGTGAATCCAGACATTTGCCACAGCTGAGATCTTAAGTAATCAAGTTTCCACTTCAGCACGTCCCTGTGGCTGGATGACCTCAACTTCTGTGTCTGTCAGCAATCACAGGAAGCAAAGACACAGCTAAGTCAGCAAAGAGCACCCTCCTCCATGAGGCACCAAGTTGCTTAGTTACCAAGCAACACAATGCAGAATGTAAGAAAGTAAGGAGCCTAGAGTTTAGCTCAAGCTCTTTCCAACAAAAGAGTGTTCCAAACAGCATCTCACTCGTTAGCCTTTTCTATCATTTCACTCTTCTTGTTATAAATGGAAAGATTTTACATAAGGTGTATGCAAGAGAAGCATACAGTGAATAAAACTGCATTTTCACCTAAAGACAAAGAAAAGAACAATCAGAAATGAAGGTTCTTGTCTATACGAGAGCTCTGCATGGTCAAGTTCAAAATGCAAAATGTCTATTTTATTTTTATCTATGTCTTTTTATCTATCATCTATCTATAGCTATCTATCTATTATTTATCTGTCTATCTATCATCTATCTATCTACCTATCATCTAACTGTTTGTAAATCTATATTTTTGTTTGTGTGAACATGGTGCCCCTGTAGAAGTTAGAGGACAACTTGTGGGAGTCAATTCTCTTCTTTCATCATGAAGGTTCGAGGACTTGAACTCAGGTCAAGTTTAACAGTAAGTGACTTTACTTGTTGAGTCATCTTGCCTACATAAATTTGTTTTTAAATTTCTTGAATGAACATGAAATGATTTTATTATTATTATGTTCCATGAATATAGATAAACTTAGAATCAATATAATCAGATCCAGGATCCATTTTTTTGGGGGGGTCTTTTTGAGACAGGGTCTCCCTGTAGCCCCAGCTATCCAGAACTCATTATGTAGACCAGGCTGGCCTTGAACTCACAGAGATCCCCCTGCCTCTGCCTCCCGGGTGCTGGGATTAAAGGCGTGCACCACCATGCCTGGCATGGACTCATATTTTTAATAACTAGTTAAAAGGATAGTTGAGTGAACATATCAACAAGGAATGGAGAGATTGTTCAGTGGGTAAAAGAACTTACTATTTAAGTGTGAGGACTTGGATTCAAATCCCTAGAACCCAAGTAAAAGCCAAATGTATAGCACCAGGATCTGTAATCCAAACATACTCCTCGAGAAAAGGGAGGCAGAGACAAGAGCATCACAGGAAGCTCTCAGGTCAGGTCCCCTCTCATACACAGTAGAAAAGGACAAGGAGACCCTGTCTTAAAACATGGTGAAAGGTGAGGACCAACACCCACAAGTTGTCCACTGTCACATATGCATTGTGACGTGTGCACATACATTTACAGGAACGCACACCTTCTACATACACACCTGCACATGCATACACCCCCACATGAAAACATTACCAGTATCACACGTGATAGCTTAAAAGAAAGCACAGGGCAGTTTATAACGGGAGATCTAAACTAACATAAGAAGGATGGAAAGTCAGAAAAATAGAACATTTTATCTGCAATCAAGGCATGAGAAAAGAAGTAGAGAAAAGTGAAAAATTCATGCTGGAGTGTAGCCCAGCCAGTCTTTCTTCAGCTTCAGAGTCTAGTCATTTTGAATGCTGGTAGAAACACAGCTCTCAGCCCCACTTATTTTGAAGGCCTAGGTTGGGACACAAGCATTTGAAAAAAATTGCATTTCTAACAAATTCCCAGGTGATACAGGTTTTGTTGGGCTAGGAAGCACATTTTGAGAACTAATCAATTAGACAAACTAAAGAAAAACAATTATGGTTAGAAAGAACTATTGTGTAACTATGGGAACAAATGGTCCAGAAGAAAGAAGGGGGAAGACAGATTATATAGCACCTCACAGGACCAATGGTTTCCATGTATGGAGGACAATTGGGATGTTATTTTGTGGCAAGCAATGGGCTGATCACGTCTTCTTATGGACTGAGGCAGTAAGGCATGCCTTTAATTCAAGCACTTAGGAGGTAGAGACAGAGATTTATATTCATTCAAGACCAGGCTGATATAGAAATTTCTAGTTAGGGCTGCATAAAGAGACCTGTCTCAAAAAAAATAAATCACTTCCTGTGTATTGAGTCAAAGGTACAGGAAAGGGAAGAAACCACACACTTAAGATTAGAAGGAAAAACCCAGGTGAGAGCAGAGCAGAGCTGGTGAAGGTAACGGGCGCTGAGGGAAGAACCGGATTTGGTAATAAGTTCGACAGCCTCATAAAGACCAACGGGACCAAAAGAAACAATTTCTACCTCATGGGATTTGTCATCCAGGAAAGAATTATCGGGCAGAAGGCAAGGCAGGAGGCAGAGGTGAGGAAGGGAGAAGGAATCACGATGTGGGTTCAGGAGACTGAAGATCTTTGTTATATGGAGATGCCTTGTAGGCATTTAAATACCTTTGGATCTGAGCTCAGTCAGGAGGAATGAGTCCAAATTCCACATTAAAAATCTTTGACCTAGAAATGGAATTTGGAATTAGGAGTATTGACCATCATCCTCTGAGAAGCTCACCATATCTCACATCTAAGTTTATCCATTTCATGTTCATTCAAGAAATTTAAAAACATTTAAACACAGGCTGTGAACCATGCCTTTAATGCATGGGTGATTATGAGACACTCCAGACTCAAACCACAGCACCAGCCTACCTCCAGAGCTATAAGCCATAATAATAAAATTCTATAGTTTGTAAATTACTAATCTGTGGTATTTTGTAACAGCAAAATGTACTCAGACTATTAAAATTGGTGCTATGCTGGACTGCTTTATTTTGTATGCATTCTACTTTAAAGAAGTTTAGGAGAATTTAAATTTTCCACATTCTTCAATTTTCAATTGCTGCATTTTCTTTTTCTTGGGAGATTCCACTATGTATAACTGAAAAACTAAACAGATCTTTGGGAAATTTGTATGAAAATATTATTTCCTTTTAGTGTGCCTGTGCAGAGACTGGAGGAAAGATGGATACTGTTATTTTTGTTTGTTTATTTCTTTTGCTATTTTGTGGGAAAGGATGCCTCTGACCAAATATCCGCATTCAAGGTTTTTGCTCATTTGACTATTTCCTCTGAATTATACCCAGCACTTGGCAAACTTTTGTTTCTGAGCTATTTCCAGGGACTTGGTTGGGAGGTGTGGGAGAGTTCTCTCAGTGAATGCAAAGTTTCACCTTTCACCCCACTTCATCCTGCATCTCACCTGGCCTTCTACTGTACCTGACATGTGTGACAGGCCTTTCAGCATGCCTGTGCCCTTGCTGCCTAGTCAGGAAGGCTATGGCCTTGGAAATGTGTGCTTAGCCTTGGCTCTAGAGCTGTAACTGCGGACCAATGGGTCTGCTCTCCTCAGAATCCATTGTGACTTCATACTTCTCATTCTTTTCCTTTTATGATTTTTAGTTCAGAGATAAGAGACTATAACTATGTGTTTTCTTTCCCCTATCACATGATAAACTCATTTGAACTTTGCCTTTCAGTTTTGTGTAAGTGGCTGCAGAGACTGTCCACATTTCAACAGATCAGATATCTGAATATTCTCTTATAATATCTGTGTTCCCTGTCATGTTTTAGAAAGCTTTACTTCTAGATCAGCAATTAATGAACACTGTGTTATGAAAAAATATCTTTTAGTCCCTATAGGCCATATGACCCATGTCATAATCTTTCAGCTCCACAACAGCAGCACAAAGCATGCCACACATAGTGGCTTCAAGTGAGTGTGGCTTTATAAAAGTAGGTGGCAACCTGTGTTTGTTCTGTGGGTGAGTTTTTCTAAATCTGTCTTAGTAACATTATCTATGTTTCAGGATACCATATTCACATATGATTCCTCTTAAAATTCACTTTGTAATGCAACATTAAATAATAATCTTCCTGTATTATTTTTTCTCTTCTCAATGAGTTCAATGATGATTCTAGTATGCTATGTTTTACCATCCTTTATTCTCATATCAATCTGTGAGTCTAACTTTATTATGCACTAAAGATTCTTTTAAAATTTGATTTTATTAAATTTTGTTGCATTTCATATAGAATACCTAATACAATCTGAATCATCTTTATAGCCTCATCCCCACCAGCATCCTCCCATAGCTCCCCCACTGGAACCCATATACTTTGTCCTGAGTGTTAAGGCCCATTGTGTCAAGTCAGTGTCCCCAGACATTCCCCAGTGGAAGTCCATCCACTTGCAGTCTAGTCAGATCCCTCTCATCTATCAATTCAAACACATCATTTTCTTTCTTTTTTTTTTAAACAGAGCATAGAATGGAGGTTTATTTACAGAGGAGTGAATGTCCCCCGCCACCCCCATTTATGGCTGTACTGGAAAGTCCACACTCAAATATAGATCCTGTGGCTTCCTGACAGCCACACAAAATAGTGAGAGAGGTACCTCCTGGCATTCTTGGCTTATATAGCCTTAGCCCCTCTCCAACATGGAGCTAAGGTCGACTGATTGGTTGGGAGGGGTAACTGACTCCTCCCTCGACTACTTGATGAGTGTGAGAGGGAGGTGGAACTATAGCTTGCCAGCATAGTGGTGGGAGTACACTTTCAGTTAACACTGCACGCCTTCCTCTGGCTCTTACATTTTTTTCCCCACCAGGGAAAAAATTCTGCAAATGTCCCTGAGCCTTGGAGAGGGTGGTAGGTGTGGGATGATCTTCCTCCTATTATGACAAGGCACTGAACTTTTGGGTTTCAGCATCATCTGTTTTCCATGAATTGTTGGCCCATTTCAGTGGGATTCCATCTAATATAAAAACAAAAACAGCAAGAAGACCATCTAAACAGTGGCTGCTATAATCACTTAACCTATGGGTGTAAACACAAGTTCTTCAACAGTACTTTAGAAGATGCATCACATCCATCTAACAAAACAACTGCAGTGGCTTCCCGCTGGGGCCTATATTCTCCCCTGCCATAGAGGAGTGCTCTGGTCTGCAGTACCAGATGTGTGTTCCACCCCTAGGAGCAGGCATTATAGCTAATTGAAAATTTGCTGGTTTTACATACACTAGACACTCCACTATTGCACCAGCAGGAACATCTTGTTTGGTATGTTGATAGTGCAACATGCGGGGTCTGTCATTGAGCAGAATTATAGGGGACAATTCTCCCCCAGTCATCTGCATATTGCCTTTTGGCACCATGAAAGCCACCCAGCCAGTGGAAGGGAATTTCCAGCTTAGTCCAAGCTTGATTTCTTCCTCTCCTGTGCTCACATCAAGCAGTGTCATCAGCAATACGGTCCCTCTGTCCACTTTTTGTGTACAGTGAACATTATTGACAATGACCTTTATTATCTTGGGGACCTTCAGGGCCCCTCAGGCCAACAGCTCATAGGGGGACAACCCACCTGTGGCACTGGTTTTCACTTAACAACCATATTGCTTCTGGAAGGGTTTTCTTCATCCCCATAGGCTTCCTTCTATGCTAAGGCTTTTTCTTTTTTTTTTTGTCTCTACTCTGTATCTGGAGAATTTTTTCCCCTTTATTCCCATAGTTTGTTGTACAGCCCTCCTTCCTCCTCCCCCTTAACTACTCCCTTTCTACATATTTCTCCCTTAGTAACACCTTTCTCCTACTAGTCTTCTCTCTTGGGTTCCTTCTTTCCCTTTACCTCCCTGTTTCCCGTCCATATTCTTGGTCCCTGCAGTTACATCAAGCTATACACCCTGTTTTCTCCACAATTTCCATACATTAAAACAAGTAAATTCAATAAAATTTTACTGTAGTGTTTAACAAGTATGATTATGGTACTTAAAATACAGCTTTGTCAAGAAGCTAAGCACAGAGAAAAGAAGAAAACTCACCTTTTATATAATGTTATATCTTCTCCCTGCATTATGGAAGTCTTTGTCCTATGTATACA
Source organism: Nannospalax galili (assembly GCF_000622305.1). Classification (NCBI taxonomy): domain Eukaryota; kingdom Metazoa; phylum Chordata; class Mammalia; order Rodentia; family Spalacidae; genus Nannospalax; species Nannospalax galili. The sequence goes on along the minus strand of NW_008355468.1, from coordinate 1,124,756 downwards.
ATGTTGTATCTTGTCTCTGGCTTAAGAAAGTTACTGAGATGACTTCTTTTGGTTTTAAAGCTTTCCAAACTAAGAGTCATTCCCTGTGACTTTCCCTGGGGAATGTCTCCTTAGAATTTTTAAGGTCTGTTGTTTTATCATCTTTGGAAACAAATAAACATGACATTTCTAGGGGCTGGAGACATAGCTTAGTGGTTAAGAACAACATTGCTCTTGCAGAGGACCAGGATTTGGTTCCCAGCACTCACCTAGAAGTTAGTACTTTCTGTGATTCCAATTCTTGGAAATCCAACTCCCTCGTCTGCTTCCCTCAGGCATTGCACTCACAGGTACACTTACGTACAGATAGGCAAAAGACCCATACGCATAAAAAATGACACCTCTAAACACTCCACTAAAAGTAGATTTATTCTGAAGAGTTCAGTGAACAACACTGTGACTGAGATCCACGATGGGCTTTTTAATTAAATGAATGCAGTCATTTCATAGCAGCAATTATCATTAGAACAGAATCTCAGTGACCGTTTCATTCTAATTGAGTTGGATGTTTATATGAGGGAGCTCATTTGAGGGTTGGTTTGAATAGATTTATATCTAATCATGTCACTACACTTCCTGAAAATCTAAAAAGTAAATATCATAGCTGTGCCAAAGATAGTCTCCATAAAAATAAAACTAATTTGATAATTTGTTGGTCTCCAAGACAGAGAGATTTTACATAAACTTCTTTCATGGGCTGAATGCTTATTTCTCCCCCAAATTTATGTGATGGAACCCTAATTCTCAATGTGGCTTTTTATAGGGATGGGCTCTCTAAGGAAATTATTTAGATTAGATGGAGATATGAGGGTAAGGTCCTGATCTGACAAAATTAGTGTCCTCAGAAGAGAGAAACAAAAGACCATTCTATGCCTCTATTCCTTGTACCCATAGAAGAAAGTCTGATGGAAATAGGAGGGGCACAGTGAACAGTCACACACCAGAAATGAACAAGAGAACTACAGGGATGAACTAATGCTCCACATTCCCCAAGGAACCCTGAGGGATGTGAAGAGGGGTCCAGCTACTTACCTCATGAAGAACCCTTCCAGCTTAATGGGCTCTTCCCTGTTTGGTTCTTACATTTCACCTACTTTGCATCCATGCACTAGCCAATCAGAGCCCACTAAAACGTATTAAAAACCCCAGACACAGCCTGTTCGTTGACAACTACTTTCCCACCCTCCTCTGATTGCTGTCACCTGATGACCCCCCACCCCTACTTTACTCCCTCCAGTCAGTGCTCCAGCGCACCCTGAAGGCTCCATCTGAAAGTCAAAGTCCTCAGCAAACCCACCTCATCTCGAACTTCAAAAGCTCTCACAGCCTAGCAAAATGAAAGAAGTGAAAATGATAGGATGTTCTGGTGGGAACCTGAAAGGGGAGAAAATGGCGACAAGTACAAAGTAAAGACCTGAAAACCATGGAAATAAAGTAAGGACTTCAATAATCATATTAAAATGCTTAATTGATTTAAACAATCGCATTAGAACAATGTAAGATATTAACTATGGAGGCAGAAGCTGTGTAAGGGTACATAGGAACTCGGCTCTACAGAAATATTTCAGTAAACCTAACAGTACACAAAAATGAAAAGTTTATTTTGCACTCCATGGGAAGCTTCTTTCAGCTATTTTTGTTGTTCCTTATTTTTTATAAAAATCAATAAACCCTCAAGAACAGAATAGAAAACTCTCCATTTCCATGAGCAGCAGCTCTCATAATGGTAGCTCCCTGCAGCCTCACTCATCTGTATTGGATCCCAGGACTCCCTTCCCAGATTCATGTGTATTAGGCAGGGAACACTAGAGAAAAAAAAAAAAAAAACACATGTAGTGGCTCAAAGCAAGCCAAGTCTGTTTGATTCTCATACTTTATATCTAGTTTAGGACCATGACATTGAAAGAGCTTCTTACTCAGGGATTACAACAGACAGAGGTATCATGTGACATCAAACTCTCAAACACGAATAGACACAGTGATTAGTTATGTGCAGGTACTCTGTACCTTTTCCTGGGACTATTTGGCTAAACATCTATAAACCCCAGATGACATACCAACAGTGACCAAAGAACAATTCCATTTAAATCTACTTTTGTGAATCAGTGCATTTACTAGGTTATTACAGAATCATGGCTGACTCAAAGGCACCTGCATCATGCCCAAACTCATGCTATAATGAGCAAAGCCTCATTAAAGTTGCATACA
>NW_008355468.1:1107996-1122477 GCF_000622305.1 Nannospalax galili | reverse complement strand
TATAAGCCAGACTCAGAAAAACTAGCAGCATATTTTTTCTGTCCTATGTAGACTATATATAGTGTGTGTGTATGTGTGTGTGTATGTATAAATTTAACTGTAGTTAAGAGTCTTGTGAATTTTGTAAGTTTCAGGAGCTTCCTGAGCCTTGTACATTTCCTTTACTCTTTAAGTCTTAAGGACCCATCCAGAAGGAAATGTTTTAATTAGGAAGAAATAGCTACACAGCACAGGTTTTTTCCATGCTGTGTCTAAGGTAGAGACATGGGCTTCTCTGTCCAGCCCTTAGACGAAGCTATATCTGGTGAGCCTGACTTATAACAAGAGGTCTGAGAAATTGACGAAATTTGTCAGTACTTAGTGAGCAATGATTTAACCTCTCATTCATCTTTTCTTATTCTTTACTTCCTTTTGGATTTCTTTTATCCAACTTATTATGATTCCCAAAATATTTGAGAATACTGATTGTTTATATTCTTAATATATACTTAAAAATTCTTTGTTACATTATTGTTTTGTGTGTCTATGTGTGTGTACATATGCATGCCACAGCATGATTGTAGAGGTCAGAAGACAACTTGAGGGAATTCATTCTCTCTATTCACCTTGTGAACCCCAAGATTGAACTCAAGTTGTCAGGCTTGGCTGCAAGCTCCCTTGCCCATTGACCATCCTGCTGACCATGTGCTCACAATACTCTAAGCCCAATTTTCAGAAACTATGAATATGAACAGTCCTCATTTTTTCTTTTAATTGAAATCCTGCTGCTTCCATGCCCCTCCAGTTTCTGCCTAAGATTAATCAAAGAAAAAATGTAATGAATATATGTGCAAATATACTAGGTTAATACTTTTATGTTATTGATTAAAAATAATAGGGAAAGTATTGGTTAAACTGTGGTTCATCTGAAATAGCTGATTTAAGACTCCCATTCCAGTATCATAAAATCACAAAAAGTTCCACAATTCATTGTTACCAGTGAGTCTTTATTTTCATAGGAAATTGTCCTCTTACCTTCTAAGTTGGAAAATTACATTTCTAGCAACTTACCCCCTATTACCCATGAAAACTTTGTTTTGACATGTATTTATTTCATGTGTGCCAATAAATATGTTTAAATTAGCTTTTCCATGTTGTTGCAAAGTTGGTTCATATTTGCCTTTCTTAATTACAGAAAGAACTATTTCATGACAGATTATAATCTTTTTTCATGGTATTATGGTACTTAATGGCTAGGAAGAAGCCACTTCAGTTAATTATGCCAATGAATAGTTTGGTCTGTGTATTTAACTATGCAGTGCTCTATTACAAATCCTACCTTACCACTGATAGTAGTCATTTCACTCCCTGTTGTACACGAACACAGTTTTCTTGGGACAACCACTTTCCTTGAAGATAGCTGAAGCACTTTATGGAGAATCTAGTGTAGGAGCTTGGAGAGGACTTTTCCGTGTACTTTTACCATGCTAATGTTTTCTTCTTTTTTTTTTTTTTCATTGTCTTGTTTTTTCTCAGACAGGGTTTCACCATGTACATCTAGCTGGCCTGAAACTTGTTATGTAGCACTCTGGCCCAAACATGCAAAAATTCTCCTGCCTTTGCCTCCCAGGTACTGGGGTTAGAGGCACATGCTATCACACCTATCAGTCTGTCCATGTTTTCAATAACACATCTTCCAAGAAATACCAGATGATGTTACATAGTTGTAAAAACATGTTCTATTGGACCATGTTTTTCATCAAAAATATATATGTTATACAGAGAAAAATTTAAAATTGTGCTGATCATATCAGCATCGTTAAAATCATTTCCTCCCAGCCTCTGATACTCAGAGTCTTCTGTTAGGAGTTGTGCTTTGTATTCTCTTATCCCACTTCTCTTCCCTCTGGATCTTCACTGAGGCCGCCTGCCAGGTATCACACTAAGGATCACCTCCTGCACAAAGGATGTTCTCAAGTTTTTGTATGTGTCTATAAGTGTCTTCATGTATGTGCTCATGTGCCAGATCAGTGTTTAGTACCTTCTTCAGTCTCTGTTCACCTTATGTTTGGAGTCCTGGTCACAAACTGAACCTGGAGGTTGCTGATTTGGCTAGGTTATCTGGCCAGCAAGCCCCAGGAATCTACCTGTCTTCCTCTCCTCAATGCTAAGATCATGGCTACCTGCCGATACACACAACTTTTTTCTGGGAACTGGGGATCAAGTTCAGGTCCTCCTGTTTGCATGGCAAGCACTTTACTGAGTCATCCCTGCAGTCCCATTCTCTGACGTTTTAATACTGAGCCTGGTTTCTTTCTTACTGGCCTGTGTATTTTCCACATTTCCTATGTAGGATGATCCCACTACCATAGCAGTTGTCTGCATGATTCTTACATAAATATAATCTGATTACCATTTCTTCTCCAATGTGGTAAGAGTCTTCAATACAAAGAGAGCTTTCAAAATTATCGATTTCAGGGGACAGAGAGGGAGCTCACTGGTCGGGAACAACTGCTGCTCTTCCAAAGGACCTAAGTTTAACTGCCAACCCCCAGGAGAAGCAGCTAGCTCACTGCCTGTAGCCAAGCCTACTCCAGGGGGATCTTATGCCTCCGACCTCTGTGGGCACTTACACTCATATGTAAAAACCCCCAAATAGACATGCATAGGCACATGATTAAAAATAAAATGAACCTGAAAAATTGTTGAATGAACTCAACATCAGAAAATTATAACTATGGTACGATAAGATGCATTGAGAATTTATGGCTTGTCAGGCCATCAACACTTTGTGTGCACCGTCTTTGTTAACACTCTGAGCTCTTTTTAAAGGCATTAGTATTATATTCATTTTATAAGTGTTTGTAAGATGCTTTTGAAAAGTTGAAACTCAAGTGAATGGCCACAGCAGTTAGTGGAGAGGAAGAATTCCAATTTAAGTTTACCTGCTTTGTCAGCACACATTGCAGGCTCAGCATATTTTGTCACTGAAATTGGTACTTTATAGAAGCTGACAGACTCTTCTCTTAAATTGTGATTGTTTGAGACTCCCTGATTAGTACCAAGAAATCTGTATTAATGTCTGGTCATGTATGTAAATTTAAATACATAGTTATTATAAATTTATCACATATTTTGGTGTATTTCAGTAAATGCCCATCCTTTCCACTCCTAGCAGGCTTCCTTCTTCAAATCCCTACTAGTAATCACTGCTGCTTTTTATTTGATGTTTTAATTCAATTCAGTGTCTTCTTGCGTTAGCCATATTACTCCTTTCAGTGAACCTTGTTAGAATTTCGTGTCATTCCAGTCAATGTCCCAATGAGGTTTTGGAGTAAAGAACAATGGGGACATGCAGACATCATTTCCCTCTTCTTTCTTACAAGTTATTTTGTAAATAATTTGCCTCAACTCAATGCCAACAATAAATTTACGCAAAAGGTTTACTGATTTGCCACATCAGTTTGCTGAATTATTTTTAACTCAATTTATTGTTGCTGCTAAAATGATCCTTTGAAATATTTATGCAGGTACAGGAAGCATTGTCTAAGCAAAGAGTTCTTTACTACTACACACCCAACTTTTTCTAGTGAATGCATCTTATTTGTCTAAGTTATAATATATTTATTTATTCTGTGAAAATTTCATACGTGTATGCAAAGTATTTTGATCATGCCCACTCTTCATTCCCTCCATTCCAGGTCTTCCTGCCCACTCTCATACATGTCCCTTCCATTTTCATGTTCTTTTTGTAAAAAAATTATTACCCACTGAATCAACTTAGTACTGCCTGCATTCACATGGATGTGGAACCATATGCTGGTACATGAGCAAACAGTACACTTGGCCACACACAAAAGGAAAAGTCGCCTTCCTCAGTGGCCCCCAGCAGCCATCGGCTGCCAATAGTTTCTCAGCAACAAGCAGCGCCCAGAGATCTCTTCCTCCATGATACTTGAATTTTGACAGGCTTGGTCTTGTGTGGGTAACCACACCACAGCTGCGGTGAATTGGTGAGTGTAACATCTATGTCTACCCAGAGGAAAACATATCCAGAGGTCACTTTTTATGTGACCCCGCCTCAGTTTCAGATTCTTTTATTCTTCCCACACCCCTCTTCCTTGCACGGTTTGTAAAGCTTACTTTCTTGATTGTTTGTGCTTTATTTGTTTCTTATGTTCTGAAGCTTGAGCTCATGGTCTTACAGGTGATAGTCAAGGAGTCTACCTCTGAGTTACACCTTCATGTTCTTTGTTTCTACTTTTATCTTTTTGAAAAGATATTTTTTTAATTTAAAAAATGATTTTAATGCTTCTTAATGACAAAATATATTGTGTTACATAGCTTGTAAATTTTTTTGCTTCATTTTATATGAAGCAATGCACTCATTGTATATGAGTGCATTGCCTGAATTTCATTTTCTCTCTGAGCACCCATGTCATGCAATGCCTGCGGAGGTCAGAAGAGGATGATGTTGGATCCCCTGGAGAGCTACAGACAGATGTTAGCCATCATGTGGACGCTGGGAATCAAACATGGGTCCTCTGTAAGAGCAGCCAGTGTTCTTTCCCGCTGAGCCATCCTTCCAGCCCCTACACTTCATTTTAGATTGACATAATATTTATACATATTTATGAGGAACAACATGATATGATTCATATTTACATTGAGCAGTAATGAATTCAGAGTCATTAGCATATCATCCACCTGAAAGTTCTTTTATTTTCTTATGGTGAGTATACTCACATTCCTCTCTAAGTATTTTGAGATATGAAATGCATTATAACTCATGTTTACATTGCTGTCTCATGCACCTTATGTAACCACTTTACAATTGCAAAACATGAACACAGATGCTAGGATAAAATGTGATTATAGTGCTTTGCTGTTTTATCATGAGTGTATTACAAAATATCATAACACACAATCTAGTTACAGAAATACTTCATCACCCTAAATACACCATGCAGCAGATCTGCTCTGTTGTAATGCAGCCCTAGTTTTTTATAAGATGCCAAGTCATTTTCCACAGTGACCCTGCTACATATTAGTTATAATGGTGACTGAGTTTCTTCACATCCTTCTCAGCAATGGGTGTCCTCATTATTTTTACAGTTAATCATTCAGCGTGCTCAAACCCTAGTGAGCATTTCTCTAATGGGTACCATTAAGGGATATTTATTATCTACATGCCATTTTCATGTAGTCCTCAGTGAAATGTCCCCTAATTTTCAGGATTTTCAGTTGGACCCTTTAGTCCTTTCTCCATCCCCAGCAGGGAGTTTAGTGAGTTTGTTTCCAATTCCTAATTTCTTTCCCCTGTTTGTGAATTATAAGTGCTCCCCAGGAGGCTGTAAATTAAAATTTCATTTTCTCTCTGAGCAGATTTTCACAAAGAAAAAATAATAAATAAAATAAGAAATTAATTTTTTAATTATATATATTTGGGGCTGGAGATAGGGCTCTGTGGTTAAAAGCAATGACTGCTCTTGCAAAGGATCAAAGTTTGGTTCCCAGCATCCACACTGTAGGTAACAACTGTCCTTAACTTTAGTTCCAGGGGATCCAACGCCCTCTTCTGGCTTTTGTGAGCATTGCACAACACAGGTGTACTTACACATATGCAGAGAAAGCACTCAAACACATAAAATAAAAGTGAATAAAAAAATGAAATTTTGTGTGTGTGTGTGTGTGTGTGTGTGTAGTATCTACAAAGATGGAGGTTTATCTGAGCTCCCTATATCTGGAGTTACAGGTGGTTGTGAGATTTTTAAGCAGAGTGCTCACAACCAAGCTCAAGTTTCTGCAGGAGCAGTGTACATGTTCTTAACAGCTGAGACACAGATCTCTAGCCTAAGAAATTCTTTGGAGTTTTTCATTGCTTTTCTGATTATCCTTTTACTAGCATGGTTAGGGATTCTTTACCTAGGTCAAAATCACAAAGATTTTCTCCCATATTTTCAAAATGATTTGTAGTTTTATATTTAAATTCACAATCCATCTTGGAATAAACTTTGTGTAAATATGGGATTTAGGTAGTAATTCAATATTTTAGTTCTTGGTGCGATATTGCTTTAGTATGCTTTTTTGGAAAAATAGTTCTAACTGTGTAGAATTGCTTTGTTATCTTTGCCAAAAATCAGTATCTTCTTTTGGTACTTATTTGAATTTTCATTGCTGTTCTTTTCTGTGTGTCTGTTCCTTTGTCCATATGTGTTGTCATGACGATTGTAGTCATATATTTTGTTTCTTATTTGAGACATGGACTTACTATGAAGCACAAGATAGCACCAAACTCAAGCCCCTGCACTCTGCATGCTAGGATTACAGACATGCACCACCGCACCTGGTATTACAGACGTGCACCGCCACACCTGGTAATACTACACCTGTAGTGAAAGTTTTAAGATGAAGTAGATGAATAATTCAGCCATGTCATTATTTTTAATTTACCGTTTTTGTGTGTTTAGATTTAAACTCATGTCCTTGCATATGCCAAGCAAAATAAAGATTTTACTGGGTTGCATTTCTTCCCAGCCACTATGTTATTATGTTTTCTGGAAATGTTTCATATACTCTATTTTTTTGCCATTCCACATACCATTTTTATGAAAATATTCATTTAGAATATATGTTTTTCAGTATTCTTGACTATATATGTACAATATATTGTTGGGCTTTTCAAAACTGTTTAATGTGCATAGTAACATATGGAGAACCAACACATTTACTGTCTGAGTGGCATCATGAACGCATGATGTCTTCCTCTTCATTTGGATATTCTTTGATTTCAATATTTTGGATTTTCAACATATATATGCTATGTGATTTAGTAGATATGAAACTATGCAATTACTTTTTCTATAATTACCAGTTGTCACTGGCATTGTGTTTTCAGTGTTATTTTTCTCTTACTTTTTACTAAAATATAAAAAAAAAATATTTAAAGTGCTTCAAAGGTCTACTTTGTATATTAGAGCCTTTAACTCACTTCTTAGTTTTAGGAATGGTTTTTGTTTGTGTATATTCTTAGGACTTTCTACATAGACAGTCAAGTCATACTCAAAGAGGGGGTATTTCTTCCTTTCTTTAATCCCTGTTCTTGTCTTAGTGTGTTGACTGAACTTCCAATTCAGTGTTGCATTCAACTGTGGGTAGTCTCCCTGCTCCTGAGATTACAGAAAGCTTCCAGTCTTTGTAATTAATTATGGCGTAGAGTTTTTGGTGTGTTTTGGAGAACAAGTTATTCAATTGACGTTGCTTTCTAATGCTAGTTTTCTAAATATTTTATTGTGAATGTTTTATTGTTGTAATGTGTCAAAGGGTACTTGTGAATTAATTGATAATGTTTTCTCCTATTGCTTCAATATGGTATTATAATGCTATTGAGTGAAATGTTTTTATATTTATTAAGAACCACATCAATCAGTATTACAATTTTTGCCTCAACCGTAAGGCAAAAAAAAGCAATAACAGAAAAAAGACTACATCGAGCCGTATTTCTATTTTCTATTGTTCCTTCATCCTCTAATGTTCTATGGCTCAGTCTTTTGATAGTTGATCATTTTCTTTCTGCTTTGAGAACTTTCCAAAGCCATTATTTTAAGGCAAGTTGTCTGGCAACAGTTCTCTCTGTTGTTTTTTGCTTCTCATTTTTCTTCACCTGAGTATGGTTCTATTTTCTTTATTCCTGGAATCTTTGCCCTGGATATAGACTCTGGAATGAAAGTGCTTCTATCTTAGTGTTTAAAAATGCTTTTCTATTTTTTTTCACCTTGATGATTTCTTATGAGGAATCTACTGTCGTTTGAACTTTTGCTCTCTATATATGAGGTGTCGTTTCTCTCTGTCCCTTTTAATACCTTCTTTCATTTTCAGCAGTTTACTATTCTAAGTTTAGGTTTGACAATATATTGTATGCAATTACATATAAGTTTATTAAGTACTTGTATAATTAGTGTGACAAAATACATAACAAAATCAATTAGGGAAGGCAGGGCTCATAGTCCAAGGACCAAGAGGCCATCATGGCAGGAAAGTGATGGTAGCAGAGTCTTGAGGCAGCTGGTCACAGCAGTCTCAGAAAGAAAGCAGAGACATGAACACAGCTGCTTTTCTGCTCTCCCTCTCCTCCTGGTTCTTCAGTCTGGGGCCCTGGCTCATGCGATGGCATCGCCCATTTTCAACATGGGTCTTTACTCCCCAGTTAAACGTTTGCAAAATCGTCACAGACAGACCTAGAGATCATAGCTTAGTGCATTCCACATCCAGTCAAGTTGACAAAGTTACCTTTCACACTAAAAAATGTAACTTGCAAAGACACAGACATACATAGACACACACACTTAAAGCCAAAATAGTCTAGTGTCAACGTATTACAAGTTAATATAAAATATCTAAAGTTATTTTCCTTTTATATCCATTTACCCTACATAATAATATATTTTAAATATTCTTTGTATTTATCAAGAAATATATATCCACACATCTATTTATGTACATAGATAAATATGAACTCATCCTGTTTTGAGATTTGCTTTTCTTGGATGTTTATGTTCATGCCTTGCCAATTTGGGTATGTTTTCAAAGTTCATTGTCTTAATATTTTATTTATTTATGTGTGTATGTGTGTGTGTGTGTGTGTGTGTGTGTGTGTGTGCATGCACGCCAGATATGCAAAGGTGTCTGCAGAGGTCAAAAGTGGGCATCAGCTCCTCTGGAGTTAGAGTTACACATGGTTGGGAGCCACCCAAGATGGGTGGTGGGAACTGTAGAATGGAAGAGCAGAACATGTTCTTACGCTCTGAGCTTCCATCTCTCCAGCCCCACATTCATTTCTCTGAATACTTTCCTACTCCTTTTCAGTTCCTCTTTCCAGAACCCTGAAAATATAGTTAATAGGCGTTTTGTAATCATCCCAGAGTCCTTTTTTCTCTGAGGCTGCATTTACATAATTTTTATTATTTTTCATGTTTTCCTTTATATATTTGTTTATGTGTTGTGTGTGTGTGTGTGTGTTTCTGTGTGTATGTGAAGTCAGAGGGCACCTTTGGGTGCTGGTTCTTTCCATTCACATTTGTTTTTCAACAGAGTCTCATTGCAGCTAGCTGCTGCATATTCCAGATTAGCTGGCCTGCAGTCTCCCATGGACTCTTCTGTATCGGTTTCACGTCTTAACACACAAGTGCTAGAATTATAGACACATACTATGGCATTCAGCTTTACATGGGTTCTGGAAATTTTAACTCAGGGCCTCACACTTGCATACCAAGTGCTCTATGTCCGGATCCATGTCCCCTACCCCTGTTATTTTAAGTATTTCATTTCTTCATTGAGATTTCTATTTTTTCTTTTGTATCAAGTTAGTTCATAATTGGTGATTATTTTATGAAGGACAATTCTGGTCAGGTACTCTTGACACCTGTATTATCTGAATATAGGTATCTAAGATCTTTTCTTAGAGATTAAAGTCTTTTCTAACTCAAGTTGAGATATTTCTGTTATTTGACAGATCAAGGGTTTCATTAATGTTATTAATTCCTGGCAACTGTAGACTGTGTGTGAGACTTTAGATCTCACTTAAATACTTTTTTTTCAGTTCCAGTAGGGAGTGAAGCATTCTGCTTTGAAGGGCCAGGTCAGAGTTTACTGAAGAGTCCATTGTCCAGAACTGAACCCTGGAAAATAAGAAGGACCCAGCTTTGTACTGGTTGGTAATAAAGTCCTGGCTCTCCTGGGTCAGTTCTGACTACCAGCTCATACCAGTGATACTTCATCTCCGTCAAGTGCAGATGGAGGTTCATGAGTCAGTGAAGGTTTTTTCCTAATAATAAAGCAAAGAGAAAGGCTTAGTTACAGTTGATAGAGAAGAACGTCTTGATTCACTACTCAACCCTCTTTGACCATTTGGGAGATGATTGGGCCCTGGAAGGATGGACGAGGGCTGTTTTCTGTAGACTGTATAACTGGAATTTGCTGACATGTGTATAGATGGATCTTTAACCTATGCTGTTTGGATGGAGCAAATATCTAATTCCTGAGAATTTTCTGGCTTAATAAACTGCCTTTACTCTGCTTCTTAGAAAGGCACAGCATTTGCCTTGTAGATTGGAGCATTGGCATTTTCAGGTTAGAGACTTGCTCAGCATAAAAGAAGAAAAATAAAACCCAGAGATCTCACTTGTGTCATTTTTCCAATCCTAAAATTCTTGTAGGCTGCTTTATTTTTACTGTATTAAAAGTATTCTATTTGTTTTAATTTTATTTGCCTATGTATGTGCCACGTTACATGTATGAAGATGAGAGGAGAACTTCAGGGAATTGGTTCTTTCCTTCTAATATGTGGATCCTGGGTATTGGACTCAGGTCATCAGGCTTGACAGCAAGTGCTTTCCCCACTGAGCCATCTCTCTTGGCTCTCTCTATTCTTTCTAATTATTCTTAGCAAGGATAAAAACCTATTTGTATTTGCTTTGAGAAAAAGAAGTTTTACTTATCCATTCTTCATTCTGTGTCAGTGTTTCATTGGATTGATTTTTTTAGTCATCTGGAGAACATTTTGAGAGATTTTGTTCTTGCTGATTTACTACATAGCTCCTCAATATCCTTGAAGTTCAGTGTCCTTCAGTTATCATTCACATGTCACAGATCAAAGAACAACAAAAAGATGCTCAGATATTCTTTGGCATATGTATTTTTATTTTCCCCCACTTGTGTTGGTAGAATTATCCTATGGATATCTTTTAATGTAAAAGGAAAATATTCCACCAGTACGAAATGTTTATCATCATGACTTAGATATGTCTCTGCTTCTCCATAAATGCTTAATAACTTCTTTTTTTATTAGCTTTGTCCTTGAAAGGTGAAACTTCCTATAGACACAAACACAATTGGAATCTGCATATTTGTTTCTTTGAAATTTTAAAGTCATCTTAATTTTTAAATTGAAGTATTTATCCAGAAGAAACTCATTTTACATTAGTTTTTGGTTATTGATATTCTTCCCATTTCTCCCAGTGTAGACCACTCTCTGTACCTCGAGGTAAGTTTACCTCCCTTTCTTGCTCTCCTATTAATGTTTGCTTGTCCTCTAAGACGTTTTGTGAGACATTTCTTTATGCTGACGTGTAATGTACTCCGGCTGATCTCTACAACATCCAATACTTAGCACACTCCCTCCATTACGATTTTTATGTAAGCCATCATATTTTATTTAATCTGAGGTGAAAATTGCTTCTCTGAACAGATGGCACAAGAATTCCATTGAAAAACATTTTTCCTGTGACTAGGAAGCTCAGGGGATGCTCAACAGAAGAGTACTGACTGATGAATTACACTCCCTGAGAGGAGAATTAGAAAAGAATTAGGGAGGGAATGGGCAACTCTGAGACATTCATTGTGACATCCCTCCTTCGTGGTCCACCACACTTTCAGCACACAGATATTTGGTAAGTCAATGCTAGTAATTTTGGTTTGTGTGTTTGAAAATGAGAAGATAAGGGCTAGGAATATACCTCAGCAGCAGAGTGCTTGTGTAGCATGGGCAAGGTCCTGGGGACCAAACTCCAGCAACACCATACACATCAGAAGAAGTAAAGGGGAGGAAGACAGGCAGGTACTAAGTGCCATGATTTCTCTTAGAACCAACATATCAGAACTAATAAATGATGTAGCTGACAGAGAAGGTAATGAAAATGCCATTGTCCAGGCATTAGCACAGATAATGGTAGCAATCTTTATATTTCATGGAGCTCTGAAGTCAGAGGGGACCATAAGACAGCACAGAAGGAATTCAAGGTAGTTTTGCTTATATTTCAAAGCCAGATGAAACACCATGAGCAGATGGAAGACCATGTGAAGGACAAAGGAAGGACAGCCATCGATAAGCCTTTCCTAGATGCCTAAGAAGAAACCCTCAGTCACACCTCAGGTTCTGTCTTCAAAATATAAATTCCTGCTGTTTATGCTCTGTATACCTCTCCCACCAGCCACCAGAACAAAACAAAAACATGAGGCTGTCCCCATGAAAATACAACTTTTCATCCTAGGTCACAATTCTTTCTCTCTCCTAAGGTCATCTGTCTTTTCATGGAATCCATGATGTCATTTTAGCTATACTATTTTGTCTTATGACTTTTCCTAGTGAGATGTGAACAAACATCTGCTCATCCAGATAGGGCTTCAAAGACAGACGACCAAAGAAATAATTCTACCAGTGTCCAAGTTGCTGAGCCAATGGTTTTACTTTGCTTCCTTACAGGAGCATGGGTTAAAGATTAGTTTTTGGACCATGGGTGACTGAAAGGCAATTGCATCACTATGAAGCTTACTCTGACCTAGATGAGGTTCATGAAACTAGGTTCATCCCTAGAGCCCTGCATGATTTCCAGGCTGCTGGGCAAGTAAAATCATCTCTTTTTCCTGAAAGCTTTTATAACCTTGTGGCGGAGCCTTGTTTCATTAATTTCCTGAACCTTGAGTTACTTATTTCCTGGGCTTTGTGAGTTTCATTTACTTCAGATCTTAAAGTTCCACCCTTTTGGAGGGAATGTATTAATTAAGAAGAAATCAGTACTTTTCTCATTGCTGTGACCAAATGACCTGATAATCGCTAATTTAAGGATGGAAGGGATAATTTAGCTCATGCTTAAGCAGGGACAGAGGTGGTCATGGTCAGGAAGGCATGGATGCAGGAATAAGAGGCAGCTGGTCACATGCATATTCAGTCAGGAAGCAGAGAGCAGACAGGAGTCGTTGCTGAGCAATACAACCTCAAGATCTTGCCCTTAATGGGCCACTTCTCCAGTTGGGCTCTACTTCGTAAGGTTCTGCAACCTTCTAGATCAGCACCACGGACTGGAGCAAGTGTTCAAACACACAAGCCTATGGAGGATGTTTTACATTCAAGCCACATCAGTACTCTGATGACCTTTGTCCAAGGCTATGGTCAAACTAAGATTTATACCTCCAGGAATTTCCTATCTAGACCCAGACATTCTGAAACGAGATCTATTGAAATCTGCTCCTCTTATTTATGAGGGCAACTGTTGTCTTGAAATTGATGAATGATGGGTTTGTTGGCCTTTTGTCAGATCCTGTTCTTCATTACTTCTTGCCTGGAGTCTTTACATCCTCGCAAGTTTGTGGAAATATTGGTATTCATCTGCAAATGTGGAGGGATATTGATATTTTGAAATTTTGTTTTAAATTAACATAATTATGCCTCAAAGCTCCCATTCCAGTTACTGGCAGAAAATTCAAGCTCAGAAATTTTTCACCTCTAAAAACCATTACACATCAAAATACCGTGTCAGGAGGACAAACTCCTGGGATTTTGTTTAATGCCATCATACAGAATATGTTGTCAACTAGAAACCATGTAGGTGAAGCCCAGAATCCCTTGCAGTCATTAGCAGTTCGAATATACTTGGGGTCAGTGCCAGGTGCTGGAGTCAAGCAGTTCTTAGCTGATCCAGTCTTTTGCTACTGATACTGATACTGGCGAGTGGATTCTTTCTCTCCATCTTTTACAGAGTTGAAAGACAGGCAAAAACTCAGCTCAAAGTGAAAGTGAGGTTTATTGTCAAGCATTACAGCTTTCATGAACCCAGACGGGGCCCCCAGAGCTAGGGAAGACTATTGACTTTAAGGGGGTTTAGGTTTTTATTAGGGTTCAGGGTTTCATATCAGGCAATTCCCCCTCCCTCCCCTTTCTCTGTTGGTTAAAAGGTATCTTTGTGTCTACTCTCTATCAGGGATGAGGGACAGAAACAACTCAATTGTTAATAGACTGGGGTAAGAGTGAATGCCACAACATCCTCTTTGTGGCACGACAGATACAAAGAGAACCTCAACACTTGAGGAAAAGTGCCTATATTTCAGGGAAATGGATATTTTCTGCTGGAGACAAAAAAATCACATGGAGATGGAAATTCACTGCCTATTTCTGGAAGCAAAATCTATACAAATCTCAAACTGGGGTTTTTTATGTTCCCCATTCTCCCTTCCCAGGGACACCCAGCCTCATGATCAGGTATATATTTCCTTGTTCTATGTGAAACTCTCTTTGTCTCTCTTTGTTTCCACCTGTAACGTGCAAATTCAGTGTGGATACGAAGAGATTACTCCCCAGGATTAAATGGAAGAGCAGCAAACATTTGCAGAGCCGTGACCCTCACACTGCTGACTCTAGGCACAGGATTGATTTGATGTCCCCAGGCCCTCCTTGCCTTCCCTCTGTGGGGAGTCTGCGACAGGGATGTGCTGACCTCAGTTTCAGTCTCCTCTCCATCTGTGCTCTCCTCACTTCCCCCTTCGTTCCCTGTTTCCATAGAACTCTTAGTCATCTACTTCACTGCATTAATTGTAATCTATGATTTCTTCAGAATTATAAAGCAATTCTTCTGTATTAGGTATGAATTGAGATAATAGCAACAAAATTGTAAAACTGTACAGTCAAAGGAGGGCATGACCCTTTCTGATGACCACTGACTAGAAATAGTA
>NW_008355468.1:1106256-1107974 GCF_000622305.1 Nannospalax galili | reverse complement strand
CCCAGGGTGTGTTTGGTCATGGTGTTTATTACAACAGAAAGCAGACTACAGTAGAAAGTAACCATTTCCCCACAGTTCAGTCCATAGCTTTGTCCTGTTAAGAAGTCGGTAATGAATGGCTTCATCAAACTTGTTCTGAGAAGTATTGAGCTGCCTATTATTCTGCATGCGTATATGTACATGTGCAAATGTGTATGTGTGTGCATGTGCAATTGTGTGGAGGGCCCCAGACAATGTCGAGCACTGTTTTCAGGACCTGTCTAGCTGGTTTTTTGATAGAGGATCTGCCATTGGCATAGAACTGACCGAGTAGTCTAGGCTGGCTGGCATGGACTGGTACATGTGCAAATGTGTATGTGTGTGCATGTGCAATTGTGTGGAGGGCCCCAATGTCGAGCACTGTTTTCAGGACCTGTCTAGCTGGTTTTCTGAGAGAGGATCTGCCATTGGCATAGAACTGACCGAGTAGTCTAGGCTAGCTGGCCGTGAGCCCCAGTCTGCCCTGATCTGATCCACCTGTCTCTTGCTCCCCAAAGCTGAAATTGCTAACATTTTTACATGATTCAGTGACCAAACTCAAGTCCTCAGGCACTTTACAAATGTGTCGTCCAGTCCTCAGTTATGTACTTGTAAATGTTTTCTCCCAGCTCTGTTTATGCCTTTCTTCATGTTCTTGACAGTGTTTTTGACAAGGCACACAATTTTAATTTTAATGTATTTCAACTTATCTCTACTTTATATCAAGTCAGGACTGTTGTGTTGTATATAAAAGGTCATTGTCAAATTCAGTCTCTTCTCTTTTTATGCTAACTTCTGGTGGGTTCGTGTTGGGGACTACTACTGATTTTTAGATAAATTTTGTAAATGGTGTAAAGTACGTGTTTTCTGTGAGGTGGCCCAATAGTTCCAACATCATTTGCTGGAAATCTTGTGCTCTCCACTCTGTCACACTTCCTCCTTTGTCAGTAATCAGCTGACATCTGACTCATTCAGTGTGGCTCTACAGCGGGGCTCCTTTCCCTTCCCTCATCATTTTATCTGTTCTTCCAGTGTCATAACTGTCTATTACACAGCTTTAACCAAAAGTCTCTGACTGCATTCTTCAACCGTGTACAGGTTTTCTTAGACTTTGGACTCCTTATAAATTCATTCTTAGAATCTGTTTCTTTTAAAAAAAAATATTTGTATTGAGTTTTTGTTGCATTTCGTATAGATCTTAATCAAATTCAGCCACCCCCCATCCACATTACCCATATCTGACACTGGATTTCATGCATTCTGTCATATATATTAAATCCTATATGGTCAAACTTTTGTAACCAGATGTCTCTATGGGCAAGTTCATCCACATCTACTGGGGTCTAGTCAGCCTATCAAGAATCACTCCCTTAAAGATCAACTCTCCTTCACCCAGCAGTGGAATGTGTTTTTTGATACTGAAAAGAACCTTTATTAGATTTCAATCAGGATCAGATTCAATCAACAGATTAAGTAAGAATGATTGCTGTCTTGTTAATTTTGTGTTTCCTACCCATGGACGTGGAATATCTCTATCTCAGTCTTTGATTTGTTTCATCAAATTTTTATAGATTTTCACTTATCTTGTATAAAAATTGTTAGACTTAGAACTAAATATTTTGTTTTAGAACCTACAGCTGCACATATTATAATTTTCAAAAGCATATATACATATAAACACTATGATATATACTTACATG
>NW_008355468.1:1105598-1106178 GCF_000622305.1 Nannospalax galili | reverse complement strand
TGAAAGGAAAACATTTGTATAGTAAAAGCAATATGCTAACAATATGGTTACATGCTTAATTAATATTTTCAGCATGCAGTTGATTATCATAGATCATGTAAACAATGCCATCTGATTATAATGATCAATTATTTTATAAATTACTTATACTTTAGGTATAAACACAATTTGAAAATATTGAGTTAGTTCAAATTTTGTGCACAACATTTTTGCATCACAATTATAACCTTAATATTTATCTCTTTAGTATTTCTTTACTCGGTTATTATTGGCAGAAGAGCAAATTCTGAGAGTTCTGGTTATTAAAATTTTCCTCTCCAACCTCTTAATCTCAAAATCTTGGCAGAGCAATAAGAGCAAAAGGACATGAGCTGAGTGACTCACTGATGAAAAATTACAGTTCACTTGGAGCTCCTAGATGGTTTGTTGCTTGAAGACTCGGGGTCTTGAAAATGGCAAATAATTTGTCAAAGTATCAGTTTTGAGTGTTAAGTATTAAGTATGAAGAATAAAAATACACCTCTTATGCCTATTAAAGTATTGAGGAAATACACACACACACACACACACACACACACAC
>NW_008355468.1:1098261-1105104 GCF_000622305.1 Nannospalax galili | reverse complement strand
CAGAGTTGAACCCACAAGGGTCACATTACCTATTTGTCAGTTTGTGACAAAGCAGAGTTTAGACAGTGAATTCAGATAATGATATCCTCTAATTTTAACTAATTAACTGTATCATTTAAACTGATGATCAGCCATGGGATCTACTGAAATACATTATGTATTTGTAAATCTTTGTGTCATACCAATTTTCAATAAAGGAATTTTAACTAATTAACTGTATCATTTAAACTGATGATCAGCCATGGGATCTATTGAAATACATTATGTATTTGTAAATCTTTGTGTCATACCAACTTTCAACAAAGGAAGTATCCTGGAGGAAGCACGTCACTGGGAGTGGGCTTAGAAAGTTCTTAAGCCTTGCCGGATCTCCAGTTGCTCTCTTGCTTCCTGTGCCTGCGTGATGATGTGAGAGAGAGCTTAACTTTGCTTCTGCTGCTCCTGCCACCTCCAGCCACCATGCCTCCCTGCCATGATGGACTGTAATTTCCCTGCAACCATAAGCTCAAATAAACTCTTCCTTCTAGAAATTGCTTGGGTCAGTGTTTCTATCACAGCAACAGAAAAGTGACTAATACAGAAGCCTTGCTTCCTCACCAGGAAATTTGGATAGAAAAACTAGGATTAGAAAAACACAGAGAAGATGTAAATCATCTAACAGCTTAGAGAACATTTAGTGGCATTTAAGATTAACGGAATTGTGGCTTGCAAGATGGCTCAGCAGGTAAATGTGCTTGCTTGAATTCCCAGGATCCACATGTTGGAAGGAAAAAAACTGAGTACCCTGAGTTGTCCTTACTTCAGTTCTTGCTGTGGCCTGCCCATCTCTCCACAAGCACACAAATAAATACATAAACTGTAATAAATATTTGAGAAATCACTTCCAAATAGATGACTGGAACTGGCATGCAGTGAAATGTGTTTGCCCAAGGCAGAGAGTTCAAAATTAGCAAAGACTGGATTTTCTTTCCTGAGATAATAAAAAACAGAACTTTCCAGGTATGAATGTTAGTTTCCAACCCTAGGATTCACTCTGAACTGGAGAATAAATAACAAGGTAACTACATATAAATACATATATCATGACGAATACCTGAGAAATGTTTCGGTACCCTTTTCTTCCCAATGCACAGGCCCACAAATCCAGGTGCTACACGTAGATCTAAAAATTAATCTCTGCTTGCATAGCATGAAAGCTAGTTTGCTCGGGGGACACAAGCATGCATATTGCTTCATGTTAACAATGGAAGCTATAAAAAATGAGTGTATAGCAAATCTTGTTTGTTCTTTGTTTTGCTCAAAAAAAATAGTTGCAAACATTGATAACTTGCAACTACAGGAACACACGCCCTAATAATCCCCTAATAATTTGGGGATTCAATTACTCCTTTCACATTATCTTTGGACATTGTGGCTTTATTGTCAACTTGGTAGGATATAGGATATGATTTGTTACCCAGGAGAAAAATCTCTGAGATTACCTCTGAAGTAGTCTCTAGATTGGGTAATTTCTCTGGGAAGACCCACCCTGCATGTGAGTGACAGCATCACATGGCTAGAGTTCTACACCTGATAAAAAGTAGAAGGTGGTCTGAGGATCAGCTTTCACATTTTATGCTTTCTTACTGTGAATGTACTTGGGACCCAGTTGTTTCTGTCACCATGCTGTCTCATCAAGACAGGCTGTATCTCCTCATATTAGAAGCCCCACAAAGCATACCTTGAGTTGCTTTCATCAGTGTATTCCATCATAATGATGAAGAAAAACAAACCTTTGAACATCTTTGTAAAGTTAAACATCTTTTTTACTGTCTCAGGATTATTTACCATATATCGTCAATTCTCATGAGACTAAACAACCCAAAATTTAGTAGTTTGTAAATTTATGATTTCACAATTTACTTGGATCAGAAATAATCTGAGTTTGTCTTGATAGGGTCTTTTGGGTCTTAGTCTATCCTCAGATTTCAATCCTAGTTGTGTCCACAACATCCTACCAAGGAATTATGGGGAAGAATCATCTCTGAGAATTCTGAGCTGACACCAGCAAGGTGTTCATCCAGCGGCTTTGTGCTGAGGGCTTTCATCCCTGGCTCTGTAATGGTCTAAAAAGTCTCAGTGTTTAGCCTTTGTGCATCTTCACAGGGTAATTAGAAACACTGCATCTTTATTCATTAGAGTGGGGATAGGATGGGAGGGCTGTGAGGGAGTCGACAGAGAAAGAGAGTGAGAAGACAGTATTTCCCACTTAGTGTGCAAAAGGGCTACCTCTTCAGATTGTCATATTTTATTTATGATGAACAGATGAGACTTTATATCCAGCTCATATTCAAGTGGAGGGAACAGATGACATAAGGACATGCCTGTTCAGATTGGATGGTTGTGGGATGGGGCTTGGGACTTATTTCTAAGGCTACCTGTCTTCACACCTTTATCATTGTGTATTTACCAATCTTCCCAAGTGCTGTTTTCTTCCACCACTCCTGCTGCAAATTTCTTGTGAAATATATTGACATAAATATCCATTACTGATGATAAGGACACTAGAGTATCATGAAGCAATACTAAAAGTCAATATGAAAAATTTATTTAAAGGGCATAATTTCAGTTTGTTAAAATATACTTAACAAAAGATGTATCCTTTAACCATTATTAAGTACACAGTTTAGTACACTCAGCTTTCAGAAATTGAAGTTTCAGGGTAAATCCCTTTGAATTGCTAAGAGCTGTCTTTACCGCCTCATTCATGGCTCTGGTCAAAGGCAGTTGGTGCTTAAACACTCTCCAGTGGGGAAGGTAGGGAGGTTAGCACATTTCAAGACTTCATGTTGGTGTCACCGGAAATCTGGTCTGAAAAACAATATGTAAGTTTTTTAGTCTGATTTTTCTTATTACATTTTGAATTTAGGCTTTTTTATGCATATCCAAGTGTCTTATGGAAAAGGAACTCTACCTTGTGGCCTATATGCCACTACCACCACCAAGAGCTGTTAGGGAGAGCTACAGACCATTTTAAGTTGACAACCTTCTAAATTTAAAGTCCCGTAACTTTCAACACTGGGAGTGCCTAAGAATCACTATCAGATCTGTCAAAAAAAAAAAAAAAAGAGAGAGTCTGAGTCCCACCATCCAGACCTTCATGACTGGTCCAAGCCCCAGGCATCAGTACTTTTTAAAATCCTACACAGGTGCTATAGCTTCCTTTCCTTTGCTGTGATACAGCGTTGTGACCAAAAGTGACTTAGGGGAGGAGATTATTTATTTGGCTTATACTTCCAGGTCGCAGTCCATAATGGAGCAAAGTCAGTAGGAACTCAAGCAAGAGCAACATAAACCAAGGAGAAACACTGCTTCCAGGCTCACACATTCAGTCATTCACCTCATAATTATCTGGCTTTCTCACAGGCCCACCTTTCTAGGGATGGTGTTTTCCACAGTGGGCTGGGCCCTCCTGCATGGATAAATGATCAGGACAATTCTTCACAGACACATCCACAAGCTAGTCTGATCTAGGCAATTCCTCATTGAGGCTTTCCTCTCAGAGATGCTATGACATGCTAACAAAGTAAACTATGACCCAAGTGGCATTAGTACACACTAAGACTAACACCAAAGTAAATGATCCTGAAAATCTGAGCAGTGTGATAAATAGAAACTCTGAGCACATGAGCCATGGTATTTTAAATACATTATAACCCTAAATTTATATTAATGCACCTTTTGATCCTGCTTCATAAAATGAAGTCAACCAGGACCACATTTTCACACTTGTAGAAATATATTCTTCTTGAAGCCACCTCTGAACTGCAGTCACAGATTATTTGAAATCATGATTTGGCTTTGTGAGCTGAGGAGGAAAAATATCTTTTGTAACATGTTAGGCCAAGCCCTTTAGTTATTCTGTCTGCATAGTTGAGTAGAGTATCAATCGAGGTTTCTTTGTACGGTTGGTACAGAACTTCAGGAATAAGGATGGTGGTCACCACAGGAATGTAGATCGCTTTATATAACTTGGTTTTTCATGGACCATTTTTATAAATATGGTCAATATATTGACAGAAACATGAAATGCCCTGTACCTACCGTGTACTTGGAAAGAAAATTAGCTTAAATGAATCAATAAGTTGTAATCAGTTGAGTTGCCTCTTGATCTAATTTCTGTGAAGAGATGGTACTTAGACTTTTTAAAAAATATTTTATTATTTTTATTGTACATGTATTTGTATATTGCCTGCATGTCTGTGAGTGCACCTGTGTCGTGCAGTGCCATGGAGGTCAGAAGAGGGTTTTGGATTCCCCCGGATCTGGAGTTAAGAACTTTCATAGCTGCCATGTGGGTGCTGGGAATTGAATCCGGGTCCTCTGCAAGAGCACTGTAATTAAATTACTTTTTGATTAAATTTTTATGATTTTCATAGAATATAATTTGATGGTTTTTAGATTCCTTCTCCTATCTTTACCTCTCCTTACAGCCCCCTGCCTAATTTATTTTACTCTATATTTATAAAATATGGTCACAGAGCCTGATCTGTGTCCCCAAATGTTCTTCAGTATGAATTACTTTTAAGACATTGACATTTTTTCAGCGAAACTATGAAGAATCTGGATAGAGAAAGGCAGAGTGTTAAATTTCAGATATAGAAAACTAAAGGACCAGATACAACAATACAAGTAGAAACTAAGCTTTCCTTGAAAATTCTGAACAAGAGTACGTAAGTTTTGCATTAAGTATTCAGAATACCAACTTAAGAAATCTGAAAGAACTCAGAAAATCAAGTTCTACTAGAGACAGGTCTCAATTACCAGTTGGATGAATAAGAAGTCAAAACAGACTCTGTCCAAACTTCCACTCAACACTCAGCTCCTGGTGAGGAAAGACCTACACTGTTCTCAGCCTTGGTCAGAAAAGCTTCCTTTGCAGTAAACAGCAGTCAGTGGAAAGATGCATAACTGCTACTGAGAATAAGAGACAGTGTTCACCCATTGTAGAACATCTATATCAACTCCATGTGTTACTTACTTTTTCTATTGTGATAAAACATCATGACCAAAAGTGACTTATGGAAGAGTTAATTTTGCTGGACAGCTCCAGCAGGAAGAGTCTTATGTCAGCAAGGCACGGCAACCAGCTGCAGTCATGATGGCAGAAGCCAAACCTTGAGAGCTCACCTCTTCAAAAGCAAACAGGTAACAGAGAGCAAATTGAAAGGAGGACTGAGATATGAATTCTCAAAGCCCATTTGCCAGTTACACAATTTTCCTTCAGGGCTACACCTCCTACAGTTTCCATGACCACCCCAACAGCATCACCACCTGGGGACAAAGTGTTCAATTACTTGAGCCTATGGGGAATGTTTTACATTTAAACCATCACATCCCACAACCACCAAGGCTCAGGGAATTCACCTAAGAGAAGGCAGAAAGTAAGTGCTGGAGGAAGGGGAGGAGCTCTGTGGCATGCTGCCTTCTGGACATGGCATGGCCATCGCCCTCATGAACTCACAGCAGCTTAGTCACCTGCACAAGATCACATCAACTAAAATCTTAGCAGAGATGAACTATTTCCACCCCCACCCCTTACTAAGAAGCTATTGGCAATGATAGTTGGAAGAGAGAGAATCTTTTTTTTTTTTTTTTTTTTTTTTTGAAGATGTAGCCACTGGTAGGTTTCCCATCCTCCAGTGGATGACTCCACACCAGGCACATATGAGCAACACTAGCTGGACTTGATGAAGGCATGAAGTTGTACAGCGGGATATCGGGAGAATTGGAGGGGGAAATGAGGAATTTCATTTGATGTATGTATAAGATTCTTAAAAAATAAAGAAAACTTTAAAATAAGAAAGTAAAAACACTTAACTTCATAGTCATTGATGTACATAATGTTCTGTATTATCATATATGACACGTGAGAGTTCACAATTTGATGTCCTACTGTTTAGGCTAATGTCTTTCCTTTTTCACACTATACTATGTTCCCGAAGACATGGAAGGGATCCACAACATAGTGGGATCTCAATCCTTCTTCCTGCATGGCATGAATGCTATGCACTGTGTTCATGAACATGTGGATGTGTGTCTGTGTGGGACAGTGAGTGTGAATGGTGTGACTATTTGTTAGTCAACCACCACTTAAAAATGAAATTAAAGTAAGAGCTATATCTAAGGTTTCCACTTAAATTTCAGGCAGTCCACTTGAATTTAAATTTCCACAAAACACAAATATTTTTATAGTATAAGCATTCTCCATTCAATATTTGCCACATTATAAGCGTACAAAGTTCTGAAATTTGAATCTAACTTGGAATATTTTATCTTTGTTTGTTACATTTGCCTTAATTGGAACCACTGTGAAAAATGTTGAGAAAATAGCCCTGACAAATAATAAATTACCCCCCTTTTTCTAACAGCTTATTATTTTTCCCTATTGTTAAAAAATACCTCATTTTTAGAGCTTATTCAGAAGCTGGGGCTATGGCTCAGCAGTTAGTAATGCTAACTGCATTTGCAGAGGATCTGAGGTCAGTTCCCAGAGTTTGGGCAGCTCACAACCACCTGCAACTCTAGCTCCAGGGGGCATCTGATGCCCTTTTCTGCTTTCTTTGGGTACCTACACTCACATGCGCAAACCCACACAGACACAGACACACATGCACACACAATTAAATGACAAATCATTGAGGATCATTTTGACACAAAGCCTCTCATTCTATAGCTACATCACTCTTACTGTTCATCCTTTCAGTGTTGCTGTGATTATCACAATAGTGTGCCATAGTGTGGCCCAGACAACTGGCCACATGTTTTATCCACATCTTCATCTATTTAATAGTTATGAAATCC
>NW_008355468.1:1067694-1098247 GCF_000622305.1 Nannospalax galili | reverse complement strand
TATACACAGATGTCCCTGGATATAACACACACTGGAGCCTGTTTAGCCTGTCTAGTGTCACTGTCTTAAAGAAGATAAACACACCCTCCCCAAGGAGTGATCAGATGCCAATAGTTCCTCAGTTCTATGCTGGCTTTTGTCTGGTTGAGTTTGCATGGTTTTTATGCATGCTGCCACCATTGCTTGAGCAAGGTATGGAAGTGCATAGTGAAACCCACTGAACAGGACCACTCTGTGAATGAGAAAAATAGTTTATTAACAAACAAACCGCTAGGCTACCTCTCTAGAGCAGAGAATAGCAGCCAGGAGAAGAAGCAATACAGGTTTTATAGGCAGTTAAGTGCTTGGATAACTTTCCAGGGTACTCTCGCATCCTGGTGGGGTATGACCATTGGGGAATGAGGAAGCTATGGCATCCTGATAAGCAGGGGGTGTTGACTCACTTGGTTTCTGAGGAATACTGTTTCTGTTACCTCTTTCTGGATGAAGAACCTGCTACTCTGCATTCTGGGGAGCTTGTCAGCACTGCTGCCATTTGGGGGAACCTAACACCCAGGAGCCTGTAAGACTCTGTTTCCTTATGGTCATGCACAACTCCTGATTTTTACAATCTTTCCTCCCCATCTTCCTCAATGGCTCCTGATGTAATAATGGCAGGAACCAAGAATATGGAAGGGAAACAGGGTAGGTAAAGGGAAAGAAGGAACCCTAGAGAGAAGACTACTAGAAGAAAGGTGTTACTAAGGGAGAAATACATAAGAAGGGAGTAGTTAAAGGGAAATTTTTCCCCCCATACACAGCGGAAAAAAAAAAAAAGCCTTAAGTACAGAAGGAACCCTATGGGGATGGAAGAAAGCCTTTCCAGAGGCCATACCATTGTTAAATGAAAATCCCAGTTCCTGGGGTATGTTGTCCCCCTATGTGGTATTGGCCAGAGGGACCCTAGAGGTCCCCAAAACAATAAAGGCCTTTGCCAATAATGTTGGTTGTACACTGGAAGTGGACAGTAAAACCCTATTGCTGAAGACACCACATGATGTGAGTGCAGGAGAGGGAGAAATCAAGCTAGGACTAAGCTGGAAACTCCTTGCCACTGGATGGATGGCTTTCATAGTACCAGAAGGTGATATGTGGATGGCTGGGGGAGAACTGTAAGTGCTGCAGTATCAACATGACAAGATGCTCCTGCTGCTGCAGTAGTGGCACGTCTAGTGTGTGTGCAACCAGCATATTTTCAATTAGATACAATGCCCACTCCTAGGGGTGGAACACACATCTGGTCTGTAGACCGGGCCAACCCCCTGTGGCAGGGAAGGATATAGGCCCCAGAGGGAAGCCACTGCAGTTGTTTTGTTAGATGGATGTGATGCACCTGCTAAAGTACCGTCCAAACACTTGTGTTGACACCCATAGTGTAAGTGATTATAACAGCTACTGTTTAGATGTTCTTGCTTCTTGCTGTTTCTGCTTTTATAGTTGATGCAATACCTTTTTTTAGCATTCTAGTTATAGCAAGATTCTAGCCAATGGCCAGTTATATGTTACAGCTTCATCTTACTGTCCTTGGATAGTCTGAAAATCATTTCTCCTTTCAGAAGATCCTTAATCATCTTTTCCTTATTTTGCTCATGATACTTGCTAATTTAGATACTGCTTTTGAATCGAAAGTTGTTGTCTTATTTATATCAATGTGTTTTCTGTCAACAGTATTTATCAACATTCTACTTATGGACTTAAACACAAATTGGGTGAACTTATTTCATAATTGATTATAGAGTAATAATCAATGATGCAGGGATTTTTTTGTATATATTTTGAATGAATGCAAATGTATCCAAATAGTCTGTTTGGAAACCAAGGGCTTTTTATGAGCCAGTGAATGGAGATCGAGTTACTGGAAAATTCAAAGAATAACAGGAACAGCATAGTCCTCTTCTCCTACATTTCCCTCCCCCTGAAAAATAAACTGGCAGATATCATTCAGTGATGAAAACGATAAAGTGTAGCCCATCAAGCACAGGTAAAATGTTATTGTGGGGGATATGGTATTTTAATGAGAATTTTTATTTTTTGGTCTTAACAGGGTCTCCCTGTAGCCCCAGCTGTCCTGGAACTCACTATGTAGACCAGGCTGGCCTTGAACTTTTTAAAAAAACAACTCTGATAAGTTATTCATAGAAGATATTTGAAGAAACTGAGACAGCAAAATATTCAGGCATTGGTGAAGTTTGCCTCCAGACAGAACAACCTGAGCAGGGCCATCCAGTGGGGAGCTACTTGAACTGGAGTAAGATTTCAGCATCCATCAAACTTACTAACAATTTGTATATGAGGTAATAGAGAAAGCAAGGAATCAAGAATAATGTTGAACAATTATGACCACCCAGAAAAAAGACAGTTATTTAATGATGCTGGGAAGTGGCAAGTTTAAAGATGAACAAATTTAAATTTATTCAAATTTCAAAACTAAATAGAGTGTAAGCAAAGATTCCTTTATTAAACAAAGTGAGCTCATCGCTTATGACTTTATTTTATCAAAACTGGAGAATCGCAGGGCTGGAGAGATGGCTCAGTGATAAAGAGCTCTGGCTGCTCTTTCCGCTCCCAGCACCCACATGGTTGGAACTGGAGAACAACTCGTCTGTAACTCCAGTTCCATGTGATCCAACGCCCTCTTCTGATCTTCTTGGGCATTGCAGGACCAGGGTGTACTTACATACATGCAGGCAATACACTCACTCACATTAAATAAAATAATTTTTAAAAAAGAGGAAGGTAGTTAATGGTCCAGGTTCACATCCACACGTCCTTCTTTACTGGGAGGCAGAAGAAATAACACCCGGGTGGATCCCTTTTCGATGGTACTTTTCTCATTGCTGTTACCAAATGATTGAAAAACAAGAACTTAAGGAACATAGGTGGCTGGTCACATTGTGTTTGCAGTTAGGAACAGATATAAATGCTGGTGCTCAGTTCACTTTCTCCTTTTTATTCAGTCTAGCACCTCAACCCTCACACCCTGCCCACATTCAAGTTGGGTATCCTTGCTCAGTTAATTCTTTCGAGAAGTATTCTCATAGATACACCTAGAGGTGTGTTTCCATGGGGATTCTAAATCTTAAGTGCACATGAATATTTACCATAGCAGCTGAATATTGGAAACCAAGTGACTAATGACTGAGAAATT
Source organism: Nannospalax galili (assembly GCF_000622305.1). Classification (NCBI taxonomy): domain Eukaryota; kingdom Metazoa; phylum Chordata; class Mammalia; order Rodentia; family Spalacidae; genus Nannospalax; species Nannospalax galili. The sequence continues at coordinate 1,095,060 of NW_008355468.1, read as the reverse complement.
TATGATCTTTAAGTAAGCACTAGTTGTCTGCCTAGTGTGAACAAGGGCAGAGGAGGAGGAATACACTGTGGCAGAGCCTTGGCTGCAGTACAATCCTGCTAAACTCAGCTCTAATGGTTGGGAGTGGCACCTGACTATTCCCTAAAGTGGCCACTGGCTAGTGTTCAAGACTTGAGATTGTATCTGTGGAATGTCAGGAAGATGCCTTTCATACATTAGGGTGTATGGATAGAAGTGATGCTGGCTAGCTGGTGGGTTACTTTTCCCAGTCAAAGAATAAAAAGACAAGAAAAAAACTCAGTGAAGAATAAAGAAAAGTTTATTGAAAAACATTACAGACTTCTTGGTAGAGTAGGGGCCCTTCATAGGTCACACAGGAGACAGCTGTTGCTAAGGAAGTTTGCAATTTGGGTTCAGGGTATCCCAGTCAGTGATTTTCCCTCCCTTCCTTTTCCTGTAGGTCTAAAGGTGTCTATTCTTTGCTTCTATAGCAGGGATTGCATCCCTATTTCTGGACTTGTTGATTATCTGGGGTAAGGTTGGGAGCCCCTTCCTCCTCGCCTCTCTGTGGTACAATACCAGCAAAGACACTCATGGCTTCAAGGGAAAGTAGCCTACAGAGAGACTCACCTGCTGTCATCGAAAAGCCAGAGGGTTATTGAAACTAACTTTCTATTGCTGGGCAAAGAATGCCATTTAAATAACACAAAACTTTAAACTGGGGTTATTTGGTCCTACTTGTCCTCCCATTATAGTGACCCACGGCCTCCCAAGCACGTCAGACCCTCCACTAATGTTGGGCTAAACTTCAGCTTTGGGTATACTCAGGATTAAAAGACCTATTCACTGGGCTTTATGAAGTTTTCATGGAATAGGTACCATTTCTTTCAGAGTAGCCAATCTACAGGAGCTCTATTGGGGCCAGGATATAACCTCTTCTCTCCAGATTGTTCGATGCCATATTGAAATGCACTCAGAAGAGAGGAAGGCAGGAAGCAAAATTAAACAGCAGTGGTTCACACTTACCAAAATAAACATAAAATTGTTATGTGGAAAAATGTTTGTTGGAAAGATTGTGGATTTGGACAGCAACTACTGTAATTAAGATCTTAGATCTGTTATGGAACTTGAGCAAAATATTGACTTTCTTTAATTCTCAGGTTCTTCGTATTTCTCTACCCAGGCTCACTTTGCGCTCTATGAACATGTAGTGTGACATTCCATTACAAAACCAAACTAGTATTAGCTTTTAGTAACATTGCTGTGATGTTTATAACTTGCTTTTCCTAAAAATAATCTAGGCTGCTATATTTCAGAAAATTCTATTACTATTCAGACAGCAACAGTAAGATGAAACCAAAGTCTCAGACTATGCCATTTTTGTATAAAAAAGACATAATCTCGATGTATGCATAAGAAAAAGATTGGACAATAGCTCCATTTATTAAAGATTAAAAACTTGTTCCTTTAAACAATTCTCATAGTAAAGTAGTAACTATCGTTAAAAAGATAATCATTATTGAGAAATATAATTCATAAATCTAACTGTGAATAATAGATATCAGGCTATATTGTGTGCACTATATTAAAATGTGAAACTAGAGAGAAAGAGAAATAAAAATATCAAGTAGATAAATTTAGCCAAGTACTTGGAACATTTATAATTAAATTGACCTAGCTTTGTCATTGTATAACTTTGTGATATTAGAAAGAAACAAGGACTTCTTGATTAATTGCTATTGAAAGAATCATCATTGCTTTCACAGATTTAGTTTTTGCTCCTGTGTTTCCTTGTGGTTTTTCTCCTGCTTAGTTACTTCTCAGCTTCTAAGAGTTGTTTTGTGGAAATTACATTGAATCATTTAATAAATTGTGTTTTTAAACTTTCAAAATGTGCTCATTAGTGCTCAATTTATTCCACAAGGCAAAGCCCATTGGCAGTAATATTAAAATAAAATAAACATTGAATGTGAGCTCTAGCAGTTTGCAAAGTCAAAATGCTTCAGTTTTCATTCATTTTGATTCTTGGACACTGTGTATTAAATCTTAAAACAGATTGTTCCTTACACTAATAAAACTGAGGTCAGGGGCAGAAGGAGCATTGCTTCTTTGTTACAGAGTCGTAACATCCTCTGAGAAACAGAACTTTCAGGATATCTACTTGTGTCAAAGGATTTGAAGCTAGGATTCACAAATGAGAGAGAATATAGGTCACTTGATTTTCTTAGTCTATTTTGCTTCACTTAATATACCAGCTTCTAGTTCCATCCATTTACCTGCCACTGAGTAAAGCTCCATTGTGAGAATGTACTTTTCCATTATCCACTCATTTAGGTTGTTTCCATTTCATAGCTATTGTGAAATATGAGGTGGCAATGAAACTGACCTGGTTTCATTGGGTCTCTCCTGACCACTAGGAATAATTGTTACTAAAGAACACATTTCCCCAGCTTTGCATCCAGTAGTGTATGAGACAACACAATGAAAAACGGGGTGTAAAGGAGAGAGGTAGTAGGTATTGAACTGAAACATTTTGTCCAGCTATTAAGGCACTATGTATAACTATACTTAAAACTTTTCTTCCTACTAAAGTCACTCAGTTATTAGGACACTCCCACTAGTGTCTATGCAAAAAATATATATATAAATAAAGAAAAATGTAGGACTTTACTGATGGCTCTAGGGAAAGTAAATGCACTTGCCTCCAAGTCTTCCAACCTGAGTTCCACACCCAGGACATACGGGTGATTGGAGAGAACCAAACAACTTGATGAAATTGTCTTCTGACCTCCATTATGTGAGCAATGGCATACCCCTGAACACTTACCACGAATACATGGAACACTATCCAAAATACTTTAATAATAATAAAAAAATATAATTTATATATTTTAAAAATATTTGAAATCCTAAGTAAAACAGGGACATGTATATTTCTGCATTCTTTGTTTCTACTTCTATGCAGTAGGAATACATCTTTTTTCAGAAATTACTACTTACTACTAATTCCCAAACAGAGCTGTTTGAAGTCAGCTCTGTAGGTAAATATCTATCCTGTTTTCTCTTTAAACTATTGCATTTGAATGTGATAATTTATACCAAAAGTAAAAATAAAATAGCAATTCAAATATGTTTTATGTGCATTTTAATTAATTCTCTAGATAAGTTTAATCTATTCATAGCTATATTATGAGCTTTATCTATATTCTACATTGCATATATATAGGTCTAGGAAAATGGAAATTACTTATTTGCATGTAGTGTATCATCAAAATGTGTGCATGCATTATTAATTAACTCAATAAACATTTATGAAGAATTGTGAAATTAATCCCATCCCATAGACAGTAAGTTCCAATATTTACTTAATAAAAGACACAATAAATATTTGTTTAGGAAGAGTGCGAAGGGGAGGGGAGTGAGTATGCACACACAGAATTCTGGACATGCCACATGTACCATAGGAATATTAACTGCTGCTAATGCCAATGAAGCTACTTCTTCCACGTCACACTATAGCTCAAATCCCAATTATTTTCTGTCAAACTTTGCTTTCCTTCATGTCCTGAACCTGAGATGAATAAATGTCCGTGAAATATTTTCACTGTTAAAGGTTTTCTAATACTTTTCTTAGTCTGTTTTAGAGATGAGAAATGTCTGTCTCTTCTATGAGGATCTCACTATCTGTTATCAAGAACAGTAGCTATTGTTTAACATACACCCACCTGATAAATCATGCACATATTATTTCGGGCTTCCTGACCATGGAATCATGTTCTGGTAATCCACACTTGTAAAGGAATGGGCTTGAGGGCTCCTGGTGCTTTTTGTTTCAGTGGCCCTACAGGCTGTGCTTCGTGGTCAAAAATACGTCTGTCTACAAGTACATACCTCTAGTACAGGCAAAGTAGACAGGGAGAGAAGCTGATAGTGTAAACCCCACATCCCTGGGGTTCTCCAGTTTTCCTTCTCATAGAATTCTAGCTCCAAAATCCTTATGTGGAAGAAGACATAGAAAGACTTGTGCCCATCCAAATTAGTTAATGGAATATCAAACCAAAAAGTGGAGTAATCTTCATGCTCAATCATTCAGTAGGGAGGAACCAATTGAGCCATGTCTAATGGATTACCAAGAAAGAATTCTGAAGTAAAAATTTGATTTTGATATGGCATACAAAAATTTAAGAACCCTGTCATTGTCTGGTGTTCCACCCTTGTCTGGAATGCATGATTAAATATTGACTTTATTTATATTTCATCTTCCCCGATTTACCTTGAGATGCTGAGGACTGGACAGAGGGTTTCTTTGTAATTGAAGAAGCAATAATGCTTTCTTTACCTACAGTTTATTTCTTCAGAGAATGCATCTAGAAATTGTTAAGCAGTGCTGCAAAACTCACCTTATATAAGCTTCCTGCAATTTTTGCTCTTGTGGTTTAATATTCAGATGTAAGGACTCTCTTGGTACTTGTTAGGGTAATACCACCAAAGAATGATCATTGGTCATATGATTTCAGATACTTGAAGAAAATTCTCCAAGTCTTTGTCAACTTGGAAATTGTTTATCTTTCATAGTAAATGTCAGGAAGACCTTGAAACAATTTCCAATGTCACAGGGACAACAGATCACAAAAAATGTGGCAATATAAAATACAAATAAAGAATAGTAAAGAGGTCCAATTTGGGGAGAGGATCAAAAACAGCTAAGAGTTTTCTCTCCTTTCCTTATTTCTTTCTTAAAGAAAGACTATTATCCAAACATTCCTTTTGATGCATCCTGTACAATGAGTACAGAAGCCAACAAAGATGCACAATTTCTTTATAATAAATTTTCATTGTACTGATTTAGAATCAAGGTGTAGAAGATACACATGGTCTGTGCTTCCATAGCAACCAAGAATAATGTAGAGTACTTAGCGAAGGTGATGCTAAATTAATTTTCAGAAAGGATGACAGAAAGACTTTCACTTTATGTACAATTTAAATATAAAACAATTAGGAAAGGGAAAAACCATAGCCTGGTGTGGTGCAGCAAGCTTGTAATCCAAGCACTTGGGAGGTGGAGACAGGAGGATCAACAGTTACATAGTGGATATGAGGCTACCTTGGATACAGGAAAATCTACATCAGAAGAAAGAAAAGAAAGAAAAAGAAAGAGAGAAGAAGGGAAAGAGGGAGGGAAGGAGGGAAGGAGGGAAGGAGGGAAGGAAGGAAGGAAGGAAGGAAGGAAGGAAGGAAGGAAGGAAGGAACCATACGATGGTTTAAATTCATACACAGCACCTGGAGAGAAACAGCTCCAGCAGGCTGTCCTCTGACCTCTGTGTGCATGCACTGGCACCTGTGCAACTCCTCAAAACACATGTACAAAAGAATGAATGAATAAATAAATAGTGACAAAAATTAAAAATATTTAAAAGTAAAAATGAAACCAAAAAGAAAGTAAAATAAAGAATGAAGGGGAAAAGCAAAGAAGAAAGACAAATAACTCATGTCAAACGAAAGTGATGGGGCAGGGACGCTCCAAGGGCAAGGAACAAAATTACCAACACTATCAGCCAGAAAACAGTCTTGTTTCCCCTGACACTACCAGTTGTCAGTGCAGAGCAATCCAGACCTAATTCTTGAAATACCATTTGTCTTATATTCATGTTATCTTCAAAGGATTGCTAAATGAACATCTGTAGTTTCTTTTGTGATGCAGCCCAAGGCAATTTTAACTAATATAGATAACCAGCGGAAACATGCTTTGTAGACATAGTTGTATTTCTATACAGTTGCCGTATAAATTTGGGGGTGAGAATGAGAAAATCCGGTACATAGGGCTCTCCAAAGAAGGAAAACTTGTTGGTAATAATATTTTAGCATCACTGTCACTTCAAGAATTCTTAAGTTGTGAGACATGGATGTCTGAGTATCCATCTTGCATGATACCTGAAGTTCTGATTCAGTGAAGATGAACATTTTCATGCTTTCCAAAACCCCTTTAAGTTATCAGGATAGGCATCTAACGTGAATGCCTCAGATATAATTAATTAGGCTTATATTTATGAAAATATTACATGTTACACTTTCAAATGGAGGATGTAAATTTAGGGTGCTTACTTTTTTCTGCCTAGGTAAGCAAGTTAAATTCAAGGGGAGAATTTTCAGTACAGAGTGTTGTTTATAATATATATTTCTTAAAGTAGGCACATTATGCTTATTTTCTAAGAAATGCTTTTTCATCTCTGCATAAGAACTGCTCTGTGCTTGTTGGGGAAACCTGCTGTTAGGGTTGTAGTTTCTCCATGTCCGGATAGCCCTGAGGGGCTCGGCACCAAATGAAAAAACTCCCCTTTTCAGCAAGGGGCCTCCTGCTCTCTTCCTGGTTCACCGTGAAGTGCTGCCAACCACGGATGCCTGACCTTATCTGAAAACATGGCCTTTAGCATAGTTACCTGAAGTAAAAACTACCCACAGGTTTTTTCTATATGATAATCAGGCACTGTCTGACAGTTTGGAAGACAGAAGCCCACTGCCACATGTAAATAAAGCATACTATGAGCACCTATAAACTGAGGCTTTTGCTACTGCCTCCACACTATAAATTCTCTACTTTTCCCACTAATAAACGGAGCTGTATCACTGCCCAGAGCTGAGCTGTTCTTACTGCCTGGAGCTGTGTCATTGCTGTTTCACTGCGCCTGGGACCAGCCTGTGATCAGTTTCCTCGGAAGAGCTGTCTTCCATCAGTGCCCACTGGCCGTTCTGAACCTGTTCACCGCTTCTGCTCTCCCTGCCCTCGTGGACCTGTGGCCAATGACCCACGAGCAAAGGGAGAGCCTCCCACAGCTGGCCCGCCGAGCTGCCCTGCATGTGCTAAAGAGATAGAGACAGAAATAAGAGACAGATTGGGGGGGAAGAAGGAGTAAGAAATTGGAAGAGAACAAGTTAGGACAAGAGGAAGGTGGAAGTGAAGGACATAGAAGGAGAAGAAGAAATGATTTAAAGAAAACAGGAAGGAGGAAGGAAGTGGGAGAAAGGAGGAAGGAATTAAAAAGAGTAGGGATGCTGAGAGGAAAGAAGTGGAGGAGGAAGAGGGAAGAAAAGGTATAAAGTGGGAATGAAGGAACTGAATGGGGAAGGGAGGAAGAGAAGAAGATGAGGAGGAGGGTAAGAGGGAGGGAAGAAGGAGGGAGGAGAGATGAGAGGAAGCAAAAGCGGGAGGAGGGATGGGAGGAGGGAAGGAACAGTCCCTCATTTATTTTTAAATATCTGGTATAATTTTACCATGAGGCCCACCCTGGTTCTTCATTTTGACAATGGGTGTTGAGCATATTTCAAATTAATTTTTGGCCAGTAAAATTTCCATGGTCCTTTTAATATCTGATTCATGCTTTTAAAATGTGTTTTCTAGTTTATTCAAGCCCTAGTTGCATTGAGGTGGAGGGCTTCCAAAGCTGCCTAAACCCCTACATTTCCACAAGGAATAAATACTCCCAAGCTGTTATGCCAACTTACACACTCTGTATTTAATGCAGGGGAATGAGACGTGGAACAGGACAATTATGCATAGGTGTGAGGGTTTTCATGTCTGACACAGAATTTGTAATACTTTACAATAACTATTAGAGAGAGAAATACTATTTATTAATATATAAATATTTAAAACTTCTTCCCCAATTAAATTTACATGAGAAGTTTAAGTCGCTGAGGTTTTACTATAATTGACACTGTTCAGCAGTGATGATTAAAATCAGTCATTCCAAAGACTGCATGTGTCACAGTTCAATTAATTTTCAAAAGAATGGAAAAATCTGGATTCTTAGACAGTTCTAAAGCAGGTGTCGCTTACAAGTGAAAGAGGTCTCATAGTCATTTCAAATGGCATTCATAGGATCTAAATGCCGAAGCTCTGCCCCTAAAGTATGCTTCAATTCCTTTTGTGCCTGATGTATGATGGAATTAGCCAATTTGTGTTTAATGAGGAGTTATCAAGAGTATTTAAAGGGAAAAAAATAGATCATAATTCTACCCTGTTGAAGATAAATTGCTAGACTCTCTTAATTAGTCTATGACATTTTCTTAAAAGTATGCATTGTGTCTGGGCATAGACCTGTCCGCTTGCACTACAGAACTTTGGGAAATGTATTTTTGGACAAACTGCCCTTCTCATTAATGAAGTATCTGAAACATGTTTCTGCTGGGTGAAGACCACAGGTGACCTCATGCACCTCAAAATTTTCTTTTACAATTATCTTTTCCTCCTTTCCTCTTCTCTCATGATTTTTTTCTCTCGTAAAATGTGAATTTTGGTCAGTTACTAATTGCAATTTAAATCTCAAGAAAGCTTATTGTTCAAACATAAAATTTGCTTATATTGATCATCAAAGTAATTCCTTCTTAAATTGATCCCATTAAGCCACATATATGGATGGTCCTTATCAGCTTACCAAAAAGGGATAATTGGAAAGTTAGTAGGTATAACTCAAGGCAATTAAATTATACAAGAACTTTGATTTTTATTAATTCTAAGGAAACATAGTGCAGGTTTAGAAAGAAAATGGTTACGTAATTTCATAGAAAACTATATTACTCTGGGATAAAGTTAAGGGGCTGCCTTCATAGGATTCCAGACCTTAAAACATCTGTTTAATTCAAGAAGGATGTTATGATAAAATTATAAATAAATTTTATTTTCAGAGAGAAGTTGTTAACAGATGGCTTGAGATGATCGTCCAGCAGAAAAAGTTAGCAAGGAGAAAAAGGAGTTCTATAAAATTGGCAATTTTGCCACCTACTTCTTTTTCATATTGCACTTTGGGGAAGGTTTAATAACCTGCAAGTATCTTATAATCTGGTCAAATGTAAACTCAATACATTAAAATTTTCTAGGTTTTTTTAAAAATTAAGATATAAAAATAAGGTAGCATATTGGATGTGTCCTAAAGAGGACTCAGGTGAAATCTGCCATTGTATGGAATGGTTGTCATGGCACTAAAGACATAAAATTATAAAATAACAAAGGTTTCATTATTGTCAAACTCCTGTGCATCTGGCACAGAGCTGGACGGTTCTACAAAGGAATATGACTATCCCTACTGCAAAATAAGGACATTTAAAGCAAGAATACACAGATTAAGTTAGGAATGCGGATCACCTTTTATTTTCAAGCCAAATTTTATCTTATGAATCCTTTTTTTTTTTTTTCTATTGGGTCCTTCTAACCACTACCTCACTGCACCTTAGATTTATCTTAGGAAATTGCATCTACATAAGGTAATTAACTCTCAGGTCAAGGAAAAACTTAAAGATCTTTTGTTGTTTAAACCATATCAGGGTTTTACACAGAACTAGTATAAAAGCTCAGGAGGAAACCTTGATCATCAGTGAGGATGGCTCTGAGTCCCTGTATTACAGTGCCCCTGGTCCTAAGGCAGATTCTTTGATTTACCTGGGTGAATGATTAACGGACACTTTGGTTCTACATTGATTCTATTTCTCTTCTTAATCTACCCTACTACTAAGATAGATATGTGAAGCACTGTTTTTTATGTTAGAGTTCTATCAAAACATGGATCACTTACAGTTCCTAAGGACTGGCAAGTTGCGTTTATTTCTCGGCATAGACAGGACCTGAAGCATGAGAGAAGGGAATAGCCTCACCTACCTCAGTAGCTTCCAGTAAGACTGACAGGCTGAGATCGGATGTTAGAGACTTCAGTATCCACAGAGAAGGAGAGCTTCCTGCGATGTGGAAAAGCCTTTCTTAAACTGTTCAAAAATAAGGTTGGAGGCCAAGTGAAATGAAAGGCACTTGCTACACAACCCTGCTGTTCTGAGTTCAAGTCCCAGAAGCCACATATTGGTTAAAGGAGAGGGTCAACACTAGAAAGCTGACCTCTGACCTCTACATGGGTTCTGTGATACAGGTGCTTCCAGATACAGGGTCTGTTTTTGAATTCTTAGAGTATAATGATAGCACCCAGAGCTCCTGAAAGTGTGTCGTGTGTATATTTTTCCATTTGTTCCATATAATAATGCTACAACGAGCTGCTCATACCTTGGCCGTTTTATAGATGAGGAAGCTGAGTCCCAAAGAGGTTAAATGATTAGTCAAGATGAAAGAGTATGGTGAATAGCTGGCAGACGTTCAGAGGTCTTATTCATCTGAGCCATAGTTCCTTCCTTTGAGCAGTCATTTGCCATACCCTGGTTCTTTGTATCAAACTAGTGCTGTTCTGCTGAAGTCTAAGAAGAAAACAGTCTCTCTACAAGTTGAATATCAGGCTGATTGTGTCTCAGATAAGTGAAAATTATATTTCAGAATGACATTCCTAATAATGTACCTTACTCACATGTGTTGTTTTCAGGACACATTTGCAGGAGTTAACTGGTGTAGATGAAAATTGTTAAGCCATTACTTCAAACTGACAATCAAGTTTAGATGAATAAAAAACTTCAAAAGTATACAGTATGTTTTTTAAATTTTATTTATTATTTTTATTTAATGTGTATTGAGTGTATTGCCTGCATGTATGTGAGTGCACACGTGTCACGCAATGTCACATAGGTCAGAAGAGTGCTTCAGATTCCCCTGTATGTGCATGCTGGGAATCAAACCCAGGTCCTCTATAAGAGCAGTCAGTGCTCTTAACCACTGAGCCATCTCTCCAGCCACTATAGTATGTATTTTTAATGAAGTACAGTACAGTTCATTATGTGATTAGTGGATACAGTGAAGTAAGACCATAACCATGGAAATGACATCTCATTCTAAAATGTTGTATGCAGTCTCAAATGCTATAAGAATAAAACAAAGGCAATACCTTTACGAGATAAAAAAAGATTGTATACAAATTGTGGTATGAGTAAATTCTACCTGATATGTTCTAACAACCTCAGAGTTGTTTTACCAGGCAGTGTGGGGTACAGTGAGGGGCAGATATTTATAAATAAAAGAATAAGTTGTATTCTCAAATAAATGTATATTAGTTGGGCTTCTTGTCACCATGACAAATACTTGAGAAAAATGATCTAAAGGAAGAAAGATTTATTTTGGCTCCTGATTTCAGAGGCTACAGTCCATGGAAAGCTGGTTCGCGTTCCTGTGAAGCCTGTGAGGACAGAGGCAATGTGGACGGAAGAACTCACAGAGGACAGCTGCCAACTGGGAAGTAGTGAGTGATAGGACACGCCCCTGGTGACTCAGTTTCTCCAACCAGTCCTCATCTTCCACAGTTCTATCTCCTTTCAATGTCTACTCAAGAGATTTTTGAGTCTATGAAGGCATTAGAGTCTAATCTGGATCCAAGCCTTCCTAATCAGATCCTCTGTAGAAAGACCTCTCAGACACCCAGAGGTGCACTTTGCTGGTCTCAATCTAACGCAGAAGGCAACCAAGGCTAACCGTCGCAGAGTGCTGGGCTGTGTCATTTTCTTGATGTAATGCTGTTTGCTTTTCTTACTCTGTGTGTGTGTGTGTGTGTGTGTGTGTATTAAAGAATAAACATAACTTTTTCATATGAGAATTAGATATGAGTAATGTAAACTATTTAATAATTATTAAGTTAGAGTTCCAAAACTCCATAACAGATTTACAACTCAAAGAAACTTAGTTTTAAACATGCTACAAGCATTATAATACATTTTTAGTATTTCTTTCAAGTAATCATATTAAATTAATCATAATAATGATTTTACTTCCAAACATTCTAAACCTAAGAATGACATTTTGTCCTTTCACTAGGGTGTGTGTGTAAGGGTGTGGGCTAATGCATGGTAAGGTTAGAGGACCTTTCACCATATGTGTCTTGGGTATCAAACACAGGTCATCTTGCTTGGCAGAAGGCAAATTTAGCCACCAAACCACTCACTGGACCTGTCCCATGCATTTAATGTAAATGTGTGATAAGCAAAGATAAGGCGTACTCCATTAACTCTGAAGCACATTAGTCTATGCATAGTGTGGATTGGTTGCCACTGGGACTAACAGACATACTACTTACCGTATCTATCTACCAAGAGCTCATTACTAAGCTAGAAAGGAAATATTCATGAAGAATGAATGATCATGATAGCACACAATAAAATTTTAATTGCATCAGAAAATTAGGACACAGAGCTGCATATAATGAAGTAAAAATTAAATTTTATTCTTACTACATTTAATATTAAACAAAATAGATGGAATATATGAATTGCGTAGAGAACTCCTAAAATATTTAACATAAAAACCTTTTATAGAATGTTTGAAATTGCCCAAAGACTGACTATGTGAACAGATTCTTTCTGAGGGTGTCACTGGAACTGAGCTTATCATGGTTTATAGAAGGGAATACATTTATCCAGCCTCACTTTGATTAAAATGATAGACATCGTGTTATAATGGTCTTTGTGATAATAATTGGAAAGAACAAGATATATTTATATCCCCTTGTATTATTCAATAAAGCCTATACATATTTGATTTCTTAGAAATTTGCACTGCTATTCCAAATCAAAGCAAGTGTTCTGGAGAGTGAACCAAGCACTGGCCTGTTTCCCTAACATTAGGCTGTTGCCCAGGGGTTACTTATGAGTTTTAACTAATGTGTGGACCACTAGTAGACTAAGGGTAGAAACACAAGTATTGTGGTTTGAGTGAGAAATGCCGCCCCATAAATTCATGTATTTGAACACTTAGCCCCTGTTGGTGGTGCGGTTAGAGAAGGTTGTGTAACTGTTAGGAGGTGGAGCCTTGCTAGAAGTACCACCTCACTAGGGGTGGGCTTTAAGGGTGACTTGCCTCACTCTACTCTGTGTTCTCTCTCTCTCTCTCTGCTTCCTGTATATATGAAAATGTGATCAACTAGCTTCTTGGCACCATACTTTCCCTGACTCCTGCCATGTCTTTCCCACCAGGATGCACTCTACCCTCTGTCAGCATAAGCAAAATAAACCTTTTCTTCCCTAATATGCTTTTGTCAGGTATTTTGGCACAGCAATAGCAAGTAACTTAAGTCAATGCGAAATGCTGGAGCTGCTCTGACTGTGCTCTTCACGATCTCATCTACAGCTTCTCTTCTCTTGTCTGTCCAGCTTTCCTATGACGGCCTGGGCATTAGCTTCAACAACAGTGTGCTCTTTTGTCCTTCCAGGGCTAAGGGTGACAGTCACTCCAGGTGTGCTGATCTTTACCTCGTTCCCTCCTGCCCTGTTCAGCTTCTGCATAGTTCCTGCTAGTCCACCCATATTGAATCATTCTAGGGAGTGGCTTAGATTTGATTTTGGTAAAAAGCTGCAATCTGTCCCCTTCTGTGCTTCATAAGTACATCCCATGAAATTTAGAGTTGGGTATACCTTCCTAATAGAAAAATAAGATATTTGGGTTGGTTGGGGAGAGTCTTCAGGAAGAAATTCCAAACAAGGTAACAGTTCCTATTGCTGATGCAAAACCATCTCCAGACACTGAAAATACAAGAGGGAAAACAGCACGTAAAACTGTGAGTGAATCTGAACTTGATTAGAGCTCTGTTAGCACTGGGACCCAGTTACATTACCAAAGCATCTATCTATCATCTATGTATTTATGTATCTATGTATGTAGGTATCTATCTGTCTATCTATCTATCTATCTGTCTGTCTGTCTGTCTGTCTGTCTATCTATCTACCTATCATCTATCATCTATCTTCTATGTATGTATGTATATATGTATATATATATATGTTTGTATCTGTCTATCTATCTACCTATCATCTATCTATCTACCTATCTATCATCTATCTATCATCTATCTATCTTCTATGTATGTATGTATATATATATATGTTTGTATCTGTCTATCTATCTATCTATCATCTATCTATCTACCTATCTACCTATTATTCATCATCTATCATCTATCTATAGAAGGGTAATACTATACGAAGGTTCAGTGGTTGTGAACACCTGCTGCTCTTGCAGAGGACTTGAATTTGTATCTCATCATCCATATCAGGAAGGCCCAAGCTCCTGTAACTCTGTCTCCCACACCCTCTTCTAATCTCTACAAGCATCTGCACTTACTTGCACATACCTACTTCCTGCCCCAATTACAGAAAATAAATGCCTTTTTACAAAAGATGCCAAGCTGGGCATAGTGGTGCACACCTTTAATCCCATCACTCCAGAAGCAGAGAAAGAAGCAGGCAGATCTCTGTGAGATCAAGGCCAGCCTGGTCTACATTGGGAGTTCCAGACCAGTTGGGGCTACAGGGAGACCCTGTCACAAATAAAATAAAGTAACATAAAGGAATGCAGGAAAAGACTCAGCTGGAAGCATATTAAAAATTGCTCGTGAATATGGCAAATACATAATAAAAGAATGAAAAGGTGACACAAGCTTTAACAGAGTAGAGACAGTATGCAGTTTTTTTCTTTTAATCTTTTTCATGTTGCTTTAAGGTTTTTCCTCAAATTTAATATTTTGTTTAAATGACTCTATTTTCCTGACATTAGCTATCTCAAAGAAAGCTTTACAATAGTGCAGGGAAGAAAGCACAAACTAAGAGAGAACTTCTGGAAGCATATGTTGCAGGAAAGGCAAGGAAGGGTTTCTGTTGTTGTGAGATAAGAGGCCCTGATGCTATTTTCAGTGGGGAGAAAAGCAAGCAACATAAGGCCCAGCGGCGATAAGGGACGTCCTAAAACTATGTTGCTCTTGGTTTCTCCTTCAAATATTCAGTCAACCCCTTGGGGTATCAGAAGATGTCGGAAACACTCTAATGCTTTCTGTAAATACAACTGAACTGAGTCCATTTATAATGCATTTATATAGTATCTAACACACCCTGGGAAAGAGTGCAATGCTCAGAAAAGCTGTACAGATGGCTCTGTGAATGTATTCTGGTTTGAGAAGAGAAATTTCTGAACTCAGGAGTCAAAGAGTTACTCTCTGAAGAAGCAAAAATTGTGGCATGTGAAGTTGATTTCAGAGGGCTTTGCTCTTGTGGTCCTGCTGAGTTACTATTATCCAAAACACACAAAAGCTGCTTTCACCTTGTTCACAGCTTCTCCTAATGGCTTTTTCCAGATAGAAGTATTTTCAATGTGCGATTATTGAGGTCAGAGCATTGTTTCAGTATAATTGTTTTTGTTGCCTTTTCTGGCTTTCAGAAAATCACCTAAAAATTACAGTTCACTGGAACGCTGCATTTTTTATTTTGCACTAAAAAAAAGTATATGCAGTTACATGGCCTGATTGACAGAATGTTTGAGTGTTCTAACTAATGAACTTTATTTAAATTGCATCACTGTTTGTAATACCTGACTCCAATGTCTCTTCTGTGATTTAAAGGACATTGACTTTGCCATTGCAGGAGTCACAATTGCTTTTGCTGTTTGGTATTAAATTGTTCAGTTTTTAACTTTTTGATTTTAAATAAAAGCTGCTGAAACATACTACTTTTCTCAATGCCAAATAAATATTAACACTGGATGATCTGGTTATCCATTAAAACAATTTTGTGTGTTTCCACGAAGTCCAGTTTCTAGTATACAAGCCTGAACATTCGAATTTCGTTTTTAAGCACCTAGCTTTAGCATAAGTGTATCATAGAATCTCAAGTTACTTGGGGGAGTCTACCCTAGGGCTACACAGAAAAAAAAAAAATCTGTATTAGTTACTTTTCTGTTGCTGTGATAGAAACACCATGACCAAGGGAACTTATAAAAGGAAGAGTTTATTTAGCTTACGGTTCCAAAGGGGCATGAGTCAGTCCATCAGGGTGAAAAGGCATGGTGGCAGAGGTGGCTAAAGGTTCATCAGAAGCTAAGATCTCACATCTTCAAGCAGGCACAGAAGTCAAGAGAGCGACTCCAGATCCAGCAAGGCTTAAGAACTCTCTAAGCCCACCCCTAGGGACTTGCTTCCTCCAGCATGGCCACACCTTCTAAGACCTCCTAAAACAGGGCCACCAACTTGGGACAAAGCCCCATATACTAATGACCATATAAAATGCAAAATGCATTTAGTCTATCCTTAAAAGTCCCCATAGTCTTTACCAATCTCAATACTATTCATAGTCCAATGTCTGAGACTCATGACAATATTTTAACTGTAAGTCCCTGTAAAATCAAAAGATAAATTAGATACTCCCAACTTATAGTGGAACAGAGTACACATTTCCTTCCCAAAAGGGAGAAATGGAGGCATAATGAGGAAATATCAGACCAAAACAAGACAGAAAACCAGCAGTGCAAACACCAAATCCAGTAGCTCCACATCCAACTTCTGGGACTGTACTTCCAAAGGGCACAGATGTCTCAGCCTCTCCAGCTTTACTGCATGCAACACACACACACCTCTCTTGGGCTGGTACCACAGCTCTTCTTGGCAGATGCCTCACAGCTCTGGCATCACGAATGTCTTCTTGGGGTCTCCACTGCCAGCCAGGCTTTGCCTTCACAGCTTCACACAATGGCCTATCAGCATCTTCTTTATGCGGGGACACACCTGCTGCATATTGTCTGACCTCAGTGGCTCTCTGAAACCAGGGAGAGAGAATCAATGAGTGCTTTGCTCTTGTGTCTTTCATGCCTCTAGGGCAGCACCAGGTGAAGGACACAGCCAAGTGTCGCTGCATCTTGGGATGGACCCCAGCCTGCTTCATCCACTTTAGATTTTCTCTTTAGTGGTTTCCTAGTAGAAAGTCCTTGCAGCATTTCCTTTCACAAGTTGGTGGTTTGAATGTGAATGTCCTCCATAGGCTCCAAGTATTTGGACATTTTCCCCTGAGTTGGTGTCACTATTTTGGGAGGTCTTGGAAGGAATAGCCATACTGGAGGAAACATGTCTCTAGGGCCGTGATTAGCAATTTCTTAAGCTTTGCCGGATCTGGAGTGGTGCCTGTTCAAAGATGTGAGAGTTTAGCTTCCACACCTCCTCCAGCCACCTCTGCTGCCATCTCCCCCTTGCCATGATGGACTCGTACCCCCTTGGAACCGCAAGCTAAATGAACTATTTTACAGGTTCCTTTGGTCATGGTGTTTCTATCAAAGCAACAGAAAAGTAACTAATACATCATTAAATTGAAGCACAGGAAACAAGGGTGGCACACTTGACATTCAATGACTTTTAAAGATTTATTTTATTTTTAATTATGTGTACATGCTTATGTATGTGACTGCAGTGCTTGCCAATTCCAGGAGAGGGTGCAAGACCCCTTGGAGTGGAGTTAAGGGTGGTTGTGAGACACTCAACATAGGTGCTGGGAAATGAATTCAGGTCCTCTGCTAGAACAGTGTGGGCTGTTAACTGCTGAGAAATCTCTGTAGTCCCCAATAGTTATTTTTTAATGTTGATAATGTATAACCAAACTTTTAATCTCTCTAAGTAAGATATTGAAATGGAGAGGCCAGGGAGATAGTTCAGTTGGTAAAGTGCTTGCACTACAAGCATGAAGGCTTGAGTTTAAACGCTAGAACCCAGGTGAAAAACTCCAGCTGTGGTGATAGATGTTTGTAATCTCAGCACTGGCAAGGAACCTGCTCTCAATAGCCAGCCAGTCTAGCCTAATCAGTGAGCTCCAGGTCCATATCTTGTTTCAAAAACTGAGGGGGAGATAGAAAAAAAATAAAATGAAATAAAAACACCCTGATATTGACCTCTGACTTCTACATTCCTGCACATACATTTGCATCACTATGTATACATGCACCCCCCCCAACAAAAATAGAATTAACAATGCTATAGCAGTAGAAAGAATCAGGGATAGGATCATCGTTCTACACAGCAAGAGGAACAGGGAAGACTGGATAGTAGTTCCATATGAGGGGAAATTTCATCTGTGGTATCTGGAACAGGCAATGTTATTGAAGGGAAATTCACCCTCCGAATCTGCATAAATCTGTGAGAAGTAAATCTGATAGATACAGTGGTAGGAGAGAAGGTAACACATAGAAATTTGTGGAGGGAACTGCCATTTTAGAGATTTGTCATTGGCCCTGTGAGAAATTTTGCTGAGGGGACCCTAGTTTGAGATCCTTTCTCACATGCATTTGAAAGACTTGGCAGGTGTTAGGAGTTTCAAAAACTGTGGTACTATCTTCTTCTTTGTTTCTTTTATTCTAAGAATATTGTGTGGAAACAGCTTTGAAAACTTCATCATTTTAAAATATTTATGAGAATACAGTAAGCTTATACTACGTAAATAAAAAGAAGTGAAGACCAAAATAAACCTTGCCATATTTTTGACAAAAAAAAATGAATGCTTTGAGGTGAATAATGAATTATAGAATCATCTACATCCCACAAATGTGCTTCTTTTGAAAACTAATTCAGTTTATTTACTGGATGGACTAATATCCAACTGAGCAAATTTATTCACAAATATGATTATTGTATATATAACATAAATATAATTAAATTTCTACCTTCCATCTAAACTTCCAATCCTGAGACCTCAGCATTTTCCAAAAGATTGTTTGTTAGCTTGCTCATGGCTTCGTTTTCTTCTCAAACCACTGTTCCTTCATGCATAGGCCGGCAATCTCAAGCAATTATCCTTCATACATTTTAAAATTCGTCTTCTCCAGAGATAATCTCAGGCCAGCAATGTGTTTCAGAGCACAACACCTCTTACTGCCTGAGCTGAATCTCTCATGGTGCAATGAGAGAACTGTCTTTAGTGAAGTGTTCTCTCACCTCCACATGCCCACTGAGACACATGTGCTCTCCTTTAATAAAATAACAAGTGCAATAAAAAAGTTAAAGAGGAAAGAAACACGAATCTTATAATCTGACAACAGTCACAGTTCCCCAGGTCCTCTAGGAGGTGACCAGCATCTCCATCCACAATTTTTCTCTCATTCTTTGTAACTCTTGGGGTAGAGTTGCATAGTTTCTACCAAACTCAAACATGATTTGGACTCCTATTCTGTCTGAATTCTCATGTATGCAAAGGATTCCTTTGTTAGACATTAATTCTATTTTCCTTTCGAACATTATTCTATTTCTCCTGATGAATGGAAGTTTCTTATAGTTTCCATTTCATGCCTTTGTATGTGGAAGAAGGGGAGAGGATAGCTGAATCGCTTTAGAACCCAGTTCGCATGAGTGCTTGTTTCATACCGATTGCTATGATGAAATACCCTGACCAAAAGCAACTTGGAGAAAGGTTTATTTTAGCTCATTATTTTAGGTTATGGCCCATTATAGCAGGGAAGTCAAGACAACTGAAACTTAAGACAGCTGGTCACATTACATCCACAGTCAAGAGCAGAGAGAAATGAATACATGCATGCTCATGTGCTTGCTTGCTCATGCTCAGCCCCATTTATCCACTCTTGAACAGTTCACGATTCCCCACCTAGGGAACTGTGCCTCCCACAGTGGGCTAAGTCTTCCCACATCAATTAACTTATGATAATCCCCCACAGACATACCCATAGGCCAACCTAGTGGAGACAACTTCCCATTTAGACTCTCTTCCCAGGCAATTCTAGGTTACGTCAAGTTGGCAATGACAATTAAATGTGAACATCACAATCATACCATGTACCACTTGTCACAGATGATTCGCATGTTCCTCTTCCCCAGGGCCCTCTATTTCACTAACAAGTCAGCTTACTATATACAACCTGTACCTACGCGTGGAATAAAGCATGCAAAAGCAATGCTATCCAAACAAAAGAAAAAGATAACTTATTTTTAAATGAGTGATAGAGCATATAATGTGTAATTTATTAATGAGTTGAAAATATGAAAGAGAACACAGAGACCTCCTGAAGCTATATATCACATCGCATTGTCACAGATAGTTAAAGACACTGAAAGATAACAGCACAATGTGACATCAAGGGGACCTTCTTTGAGGTATCAGATGAGTTTCTATAAAATACTATGAGCTGGATTCTGCTGTGGACAAGATGTCACATCAGGCTGTCATTTGCAATTCCACTCTGATGACACACTTCAAGAAAAGCTAAAGCAGACATGAAAGTCTGTCCCAGAAGTACTATAGTGAGGAAATGAAGTGAAATCAATTAAAAAAATAACTTTGGGGAGGTAAGACTTTAATGCACCCCTCAACTCTCACCAGTGAGGCTTCCATGTACATCACAGTGCATTACACACAGAATGCCTCAACTGGCCAAATTTTGGAGAATAAGAGACTGTAGACTGTAGGCAGGGACTCCTATGTGGATCCTCCCCAACTGTGGCTCAGGGACCATTGAGGAAGAGAAGGCAGAAAGTTTGTAAGGGCCAGGGCTGGTTCATGAACATATGAGGTGGAGGCTTCCAGACCAATGGAGGCTTGCTCATGTGCACCTGTAGCAGTGGTGACATCCAACCCGGGACCCATATCAGCTCAGTTAAGTAAGGGCCCAAAGGGGAGGTGAGAAACAGGTGACGGGTCAGCACGAGATCAAGAAGTATTTTAGAATGGTTGCTGCTGGATGAGGAAGAGTATGACTTACATGCGAACACTGGATGAGCTGACTAGACTCCTGTGGTTGCATTTTCACTGAAGGACATTTGGGTACAAATACTTGAATGAATAGGACTAGTGCATAGGCTTTGGTTGTGGGGGAGTGGGGGAGGCATGGATGGGGGAGGGGTCTGGATGTGAGTGGAAATACTGTATGAAATTTTAAAAGCTCAGTTAAAAATAACTTTTAGTTCCTTCCATCTGAATTTAACTGGGTTTCAGACAAAGGAAAAGTTCATTAAAAGATTTTGCATGGACTGTTCTAAGCTCTGAAGATATAGATTGGAAACTATCCACAAATCATCTTGCTGCTTTAGAGAGGATTTGCATCATTATGCACCACACACAGGGAATACTGTAGATTTTCCTACACTTTGGTATTCCAGGTTTAAATAGCTGCCTTTGGTGTAAAGTGTGACCAATATTGCCTTAATTAAGGCTGTGTTTATTGATCTGTCAACAAAATCATTTGGGGGATGTTGGGCAACAGAGAACAATTAGACCAATATGATCAGTCACCATGATTTTGAAATCATTATGTAGAATTTAAAAAATATGCAAAAATCCCTGGAGATATCAGTATCAATGGTGTCTGTAGTTTATATAGCATGTGTTCATATACTGTGCATTCCCAGAAAAATGGGTGTGTTTGCATGATGGCCATGCCTGGCCTTTCATAATTTAAATCTGCTGACAAATTTTCACGGGTGCCACTTTAATCAGTAGCATCCAGACTGCCCGGGAGCTGAGAAACTAGAGTGTTACAGGAGGTTGGTCTCCATGCTCTCTCACCAGGCTCTTGCTCACCCAGTCCTTTGATCAGGCCACACACTTCCTTGGGAAAAATCTTACCTATGGCATTTTTTTTTGCCTGCAATTGTGTCCTGACACATTTTCTGAGGGTCAATCACTTTTCATGGCTTAATTATGACAGCCATTTCCTTGAAGAGAACATCACATCCACCTGATCTAAAAGAGCCAACCACTATGTATCCCATTATTCAATATTGTTTTTTGCCATGATACTTTTTAGTATTTGATATCATCTTTTTGCTCAGTTCTTGTTTCTTTGCACACTTTTTACCTTTATAAAAATAAAGGACTGTATTTATTATATAGTTACCATGACATCACTAAAATCTAGGCTAAGAGGTATTCAAGTTGCCCTTAACTAGAATACTATGAGGTACTAGTATATATTGCCATATCCTAGGACTAGAAGAAACTTGTACCTTCTCATGCATAAGTCTTCAAACTTTTGTTTTCTAAGAATGTGGGGTCATAACTTTTTCAAACTTATTATTTACCAACAACCTTATATTTTCAGTTAATAATCATTTCACATGAAACTATTTGAAGTCCTGCAGCCTGGAGCCTGGGGAAATAGCTTAGTTGGTAGAGTCCTTCCTTAAATCCACAAAGCCCTGGGTTCAATCCCCAGAACCACATTAACAAAGTATGGTGGTTCATTCTTGCAATCTCAGTGCTTGAGTAGTAGAAGAAGGAGTATTGGGAATTCAAGGTCATTCTCAGCTATGTAGACAGTTCAAGACCGATAGGATACATGAGGCCCTGCCTCAATAAAAAAGAAAAATCACATCAAGTCTGGATGCTGATGGTTTCTTTATAAGAGTTTATTTGTGTCATTCTCACTCAAGCGAGTGAGTAGTTATGACAATGAATTTAGATCTTCGAACAAGTATTTATTTAGCATTCCTTCCTCTTTAGTACTTGGCTTGATATAAGGCATAAACTGAAATGACTTCAATTTTCATGGTATTTACAGTGTATTGAGGGAGAAATCAGACACACAAATAATTCTTCACAATTAACCATAGGCAGTGCATTGATAAAGGAAGGACAGAAGACTCCTGGGAAGAAAAAGCAGCATATGACCCCACTTAGGATGTAAAAGAGGAAGTCTAGGAAGGTGGCAACAGTCTTGAGCTGTAAGAAAGACAGGAGTTCACCAGTAGAAGCCATGTGTTCCCTAGGTCTGCTCCCCTCACTAGAGTAATTGCTAGACTCAGTTCCTGAAATGCTCTGGTGTATTTCAGGCAGTGTTCAAACATTGGATAGCTACCACCGCAGTCCATTGAATTGTTGCAGGCATTATTACCAACATCATCATCATTCCCATAGTCATCATCCTCACCATCACTGTCATCAGTATTGTCATCACCACTGTCATCATCATGGCCATTATCAACATCCTTAGCATCACCATTGTTATAATTGTTATCATCAACATCATCATCCTCACCACTGCATTCGTGTTCATAATCATTATCATTTATTCAGTGGGGAGTTACTTACACATACTTCACATTGTTAACCTTAGCAGCTGGTGCTAATATATTTAGTGAATGTAAAAGGAAGTGAGATTTAACTATATTTTATACTATTTTACCTAGATAAGAAGCACTACATGTTTCTGTACTCTACTCCATATGAAGTCTGTTTTTCAAGTTGTTGATGAGATGCCCTCCTTTGGTTAGTAATATTGGTCAGAAGTCACTGCAAACAAGGGTAACCTTTGCTGCTTCATTTAATACCAAGGTATTGGCATGGCACAGACTCTATCAGTTCCAGATCTTTTCAGTGTCTTACAGTGCAACTTCATATTAGTTCTAGGGTTGCTATAGTGACTGACTCTGTGACCTACAAAGCAGAAAGTGCACTCTAACTCAAGTTACTAGACTAAATATTAGCACCCTGATATGTGCTTTGGAGGAACAGCATGCTTCTTTATCTTGATATTTATCTTAATGTTTTAGAAGATCATTTGGGGTAAAATGTCCCTTGACAGAGGGGAGTTCCAGTGTACTGGCCATTCCCTGTGTAACCAAGCTGTTCATCTCCCATGAAGAGCATCCACTTCCTCTGAACCAAGATTCTCTACTTGATCTATGTTCAGTTCCCAAATCTTAAACAGTTTTGTTATTAGGGTAAAAACTTCTGTTGTGTTTTCCAAATACACACCCTGGAGGGTGGGTCCAACCATCAACCATGGACTGCCTGTGTCCTGGATAGCTAACTGCATCTCCCCCAAGAATCACAATCTTAAACATTATGAAAATATTTTGTGATATTTGGGGGACTTCATTGCAAGGTTCTGAGTATGAACTTAATAGATACCTTGCAAGGTCAGAAAGTTGACCACAACTGATTAGAATATCCTTCTACAAACATCTGGTTGCTATGACTGCCTGGGTTAGCTCTGTCTTGGGTCTACATTGCTTCTTATTCTAAAAACAAGAGGAATTCCTAAAAACCAATCTGTAAACTAGGTCCCAATGCCAGTTTCTACCACCAGCCACATGGCCAGGATGTACCAGGACTCAGTTTCAAGCTGTATGTGGACTTTTGCAAACACAATGTGATGTTGTTCTAGATACCCTTCCCGTCTGTTACCGTGTTCTATGACCTGTTCAGTTACAGGAGCCCCAGGCTTTGACACTTCATCTTAGCTCAGTCAATTTTACGTGTTTCTCTTGACCTGCATTTACCTTTTACTCTTGAATCTTTTTATTATCTTCCAAAAAATTTAAACATGATAATTGCAGAAACCAGGTAAGCAATCTACCTGTGTGAAATCAGCAATGCAAGGGCAGTGATGACATGAGGACACATCCAAGAATCCCCAAGTCTTTTGGACAATTCACTTTGGCCATGGTAGGGTGTGATCCTTGTGTATGGTATATTCTACTTGCCCACAGAACATTAGAATTTGCTTTTGGTGTAAAGTCTTCAATCTAGAAATTATTGACAAGTAGTTCAGAAATTTTATAGAAGAACCACAATGAACACAAAACATAGCATGAAACAAATAAAGTGTCAGCTATCATAGCTTGCTGTACTGCCCTGAAGTTTCCAACTTGTACCAAGGGCTCGTTTTACCCTAGCAGCAATCTCTGGGACACCACAGTCAGTTATACTCCAGATAACTCATCTGGTGATTATTGTCAGTGAGGCCGAAGGATTTAAACAAAGTCTTGACCTTGCTGCTTTGATCTTGTTTTCCTAGAAAAAAGAATCATCTATATTCTAATGAAAAAAAGTCATGTATTTTGGTTGGCCATTTAGAGAAACACAACAGAGAGCTCATATCTTTCTATCTAATCTACTTGCTGCTTTGATCTTGTTTTCCTAGAAAAAAGAATCATCTATATTCTAATTAAAAAAAGTCATGTATTTTGGTTGGCCATTTAGAGAAACACAACAGAGAGTTCATATCTTTCTATCTAATCTACCTAATCTATCATCTATCTATCTATCATCTATCTATCTATCATCTATCATATATCTATCATATATCTATCTACCAATCATCTATCTATGTATCATCTATCAACTCTGTCTGTCTATCTACCTATCTACCTGGCTATCATCTATCCATTATCTATCTATTCATCTACCTATCTATCATCTATCTATATTCTATCTTCTATCGATTACAGTGCCTAGCACTACACTTACAGTTATGTTTGTATTACTGCTACTTAGAATAGAAATTGGTACTGTCACCTATCTGGGGTTTTGAGACTTAGAAATGTCATTTAAGGTTGATGTGCCTGGGATGTTCTATTTAAGCACATCTGATTAAGTCTTTCCTTCGGTTTCCATGCAGGATCATGTTATAGAAGCAGAGATTTTAAAGCCCACCCCGGGGAATAGTGGAACACCTTAAAGGCCTCCAAAGAAATAAGTTTACACAAATCTCCACTTTCTGGAGCCATTTCTATTTCTAGTATCCTTTGACTGTTATGACAGTCCCTGAACTGCATAATTGATCCTGTCACCTGACAGTTACTGTCATTATAAAAATTGTGAAGCTGATACAGAGAGTTTCTGCACAATGGGGCAACTTAAACTTTTAACAACCTTCAAGAAAGCCTAGACTCATAACCACTCCATGTCAGCAGGCACATGAGCTCATTTTTTAGTTGCCAAAAGTTGGCAGATTAGAAGATTCTAGATGACAGATCTGAAAAAGCATTGGTGACACCCTGCCTAGGCATCATCTCTAATGAGAAGCCTAATGAAAAGTCATATTTAGAAACTTGGGAAGTGCTTTAAATCTTAGGAGGTTAGTTCATGCCTAACAATTTGTAATTATTTATTCCTTTCGTCTGTAATAGAAGTCCTGGCAAGTTGTGATTTTGAGTGTGGAGGATTGCTGTGGAAACTTTCTCTTTCTTGGAATGTATATATATAATTCTTGTACTTCATCATGGAGATTAAAGTGACAATTTACTTCTTTGTCAAACTGCCTCTGTAATGCCTGAAGGTGGATTATCATACTGTCTACATACACATATATGCTTACACCCTGATAAGAGAGGAAATACTCTAAAGAGAGACACGTGTGTACCTCTTTTTGGCTATCAGACTTTGGAAACAATGCACGTGAAAGGATTAAAATTAACCCCAAGAATCTCATTCTGCAGGAAGGGAAATGTCAAAGTCTAACCAGAGGGCTAACTTGGCTCCCAGAAGATTTCACATAGTTCTGACACTATCTGACCATCTGTCAAGATTGACATGGACTGAGACAAGCTTGGGTCAATAACGAGTATGATTATGACTCCACTTTGACCAGGACGTCTAAATTATGCCTATCTTTCATCCTCTATTCCTCTAATTAAACTTAAACCTCATGTCAGTGCCCCTACAACGGACTTGGAGATCACTGGACACTTTTATTTGCCCCTCTTCCTATTGTGAGCAAACTGACTCAATCCCCATTGTCTAGCTTATTATTCTCTAATTGGTGTATTGGGATGACTACCCAAAGTTAGTTTGTTGTGCTGCCTGAACCAAAGTTTTGACCTTAAAATCTCAAGGAACAATACACACCTTTCTGTCGCAATCTGTGAAAGAATTTTGCCAAATAGACTATCGTTTTAAAATGATAATTGTTTCTTTCCCCAAAATAAATTCAATTAATTAAATACACATTTGACTTCGAATAAAAAGAGACCATGTCCATATAGCACAAGCTAGTGTATGAAGCCAGACTAAGTCTCAGGTAAGCCCCTATAGCAGATAATGCCCACTTTATTTTTATGAAACTAAAATATTCTTGCAGGGGGCAGGAGTGATGGCTCAGCAGTTAAGAGCACTGACTGCTCTTGCAGAGGACCCGGGTTCGATTCCCAGCACCCATATGGTGGCTACGCACCATCCTTAATTCCAGATCCAGGGGAATCCGAAGCCCTATTCTGACCTCCACGGCATTGTACAACACGCGTGTACTCACATACATGCAGGCAATACAACTCATACACATAAAATAAAAATAAAATATTTTAAAAAATAAATAAAATATTCTTGCAAAACTGTCTTCATATCTGGTTCACAGTTAATTTCTAACAACCCAGGTTACCGTCTTCCACACCAGATGTGCTTCGCTTCCTTTTCTATCTTATTTCTACTTAGAATGCTTCCTCTTCTCTTCTCTTCTTCAGTAAGTCATTGATCCTAAGCTGTAGCAAAGTGAAGGATAATCTTGACAAAGTAAGACATATTTACACTGTGATATGAATTGTTACACTTTCCCTGAAAGTGCAGGCTGGACTCCAACTCAGGCTTTCCATGCTATACACACAATTTCGGCTGTGTGTAGGAGAGGGAAGACAGTTGTAAACAGAGTCTAAATCCAAAACTCATGTTTCCCAAGTGTCAGGTCATAAACAAGTTTGGATTCTATTTAGCTATCTTTTACCCATTTTATGAGGTAAAGGAGAACAATCACCATATCAAATTGTGTAATTCTTTCTGGAGACAGTTAACAGAGTAAATCACTTCCAACTCCCTCATTCTACATTCGAAGAATCCACTGAGGAATCCAAGTGCTGACCTTCATAGCAATGATTTGTGAGACACACACCCACAAACCGCACACACACACACACACACACACACACACACAC
>NW_008355468.1:1043934-1067093 GCF_000622305.1 Nannospalax galili | reverse complement strand
AGAGGACAGAGACAGAAACAGAGAGAGAAAGAGAGGACAGAGACAGACCGAGATAGAGGGACAGAGGGAATGAAGATGTCTCTCACTGAGGATTTTTATCCTGTATATGCTTATTACCTACAATCCACACTCATACAAGAGTGTAAAACAATGTGTGATTCCATAAAAGATTTTCTAGTATGGATGTTCATATTTTCATTACATTTTAGAAAGTTATTTCTTTGGCCATATCTCAGCTGAGAAAATATTTATAATATCTATCTATCTATCTATATATATGCTAGTTATGGATTTGTTTGTGCATAAATCCATCTGGTTTTAGTTGTTTTGTCAGTAAATAAGTAAATGTGTATATTGGGACAGAGAAAATTTAAAATTTTCATCAGACAGTTATATGATTAAGTAGCTAAAATTTTAATTCTCCTTAATTCCCTGGATCATTTGCAATAAACCATATATATTTAAATTTTTATCTTAATTTGATGTAGCACAAAATTGACACCTCTTGGTTTCTGAGGGGAATTGCTAGGATCACACAAGATGCTACAGGAAAAAAGTGGGGATTCCATGGCCAAGAAGTTACAAAATCTTTTCTTCCATTTGGAATATGTGATTTCATCCTCATAGAGATGCTTCTGAGAAACTTTTTTAATTTTTCTTAATCTAGAATTCCTCACTTGAGTTATGAAACTAATATTCTGAAACTATTTCTTAAAGACACTGAGTATTATTAAAACATTGACAGAACTTTTTTCAAAGAAATATGGTCCATTTACACACTTGTTTAAAAAGTTTTTGAGCTATAGCTTTCTCTTGGGTACTCTTGAAATTTATTTATGTTTACCATTAGTTAATTATCTTGAGCAAACATTTTTATTCAACATCATACTTTGATTGATTCTTGTTTGTTGAAGCACAGTAACATGGCAGCCTATATTTGAGAGTTTACAATTCAAACCTGTTTCTTTTAAAAACATTTATTCAAAACTTTTTCTTCTTTCTTTCTTTCTTTCTTTCTTTTCTTTCTTTCTTTCTTTCTTTCTTTCTTTCTTTCTTTCTTTTTCTCTTCCTTTCTTTCGCTCTCTCTCTTTCTTTGTGTGTGTGTGTGTGCGCGCGTGTGTGCGTGTGTGTGTGTGTGTGTGTGTGTGTGTGTGTGCCACTGTTTGTTCAGTCTGTGAAAGTAATTTCTCCCCTTTCACCGTGCAGGTCCTGGGGATTGAACTTAGGTCTTCACACTTGGCCACAGATGCCTTTACCCACCGGAGTCATCTCACTTGCCCCCAAACCACTTCTCAGACCTGACTCAAATGCATGAACTGGAAATCATTTTGTCTCAGTATATGTTTGTTCCCTTTTCACAGAAGGGAAACAAAATAAAGCAGGAAAAATGCCTCCTTCAAAATTAGAAACCTCAGCCAAAGTAGAATTTACCAATTATGACCCATCATAGACAGTGGCTCAGACACAGGCAGGCTTTGGAGCCAGACAGTCTGAGGTCAAGTCTTGGTACTTCCTGCCATTAGCTATTTGGTCTTGAGAAAATTGCATATCCTTTGCATTTTAATTCCCTCCTGTGTAATATAGGCATTATAGAAATACCTGTCTCAAAGAAGTTGTTTGGAGCCAAATGAATTCAAACATGTAAAACTTTATTACCTTGTGCAGAGCAAGGGCTGGGTAAGCCTGTGCTGTGCTTCTTGTCATTATGATGAGCCATACATACAGGAAACACTTTTAGGAAAACACAGGAAGGTTTGTGATTGAGACTACAAAGCCTTTTCAAGAGAGTATTAGACACTGAGTTCACTGTAATTCAGAATTGGGTAGATTTCTGGTTAGCTTCATAAATGTGACACAGTCTAGAGGGAGTCACCTGAGAAGGGAATCTCTATTTTGGATTGTCCAGATCAGATTGGCCTTTGGGCATTTCTGTGGAGGATTGATTGTCTTGATTGTTCATTGACGTAGAAGGGGCCTGTGCACTGTGAGAGGTTCAATTTCCTAGGCAGGTGATTCTGGGATGTTTAAGCAGGCTAGTTAAGCATGGGACAGGAAGCAAGGCAGGAAACAGTGTTCCTCTGTCGTTTCTGCTTGAGTATCTCCCTCAATGATGGACTGTGACCTGGAAGCCGAAATAAACCCTTTCTTTCTCTAAGTTGCTTTTGGTCAGAGTAGTTTATCACACCAACAGAGATAAAACTAGGACAGCAGGCCAATCACAGTGTATAGTTTCAAAAATACAAGGACTTACAGGGTAGTGGGGTCCCTGACCCTGTATGGTTTAAAGTCACTTGAAGATCTCAAGTAATATAAAAATAATGCCCACAGGAAACATGATGAAAATTAAGAAGGCAGTTGGTAGAATTATTAGAAAGGGATTGGTGTGGATCTATGTTTGACTGAGAAAAGAATGGATAATCATTTTCTTTATGAAAGACAGAAGAGAGAGAGAGAGAGAGAGAGAGAGAGAGAGAGAGAGAGAGAGAGAGAGAGAGAATAGGTTGTTGATAGATACTGCTTTGGTTTATGCTTTTAACCTCAAAGCCATTATAAAGACCACATCATCTAATACTTTCAAGGCCCAATGCATCTGCTGAACCATTTCTGAGCCATAACAGTTAGTGGATTGCTTGATGAAAGGTTAGTGTTTAAAAGTACTAAGTTACATCCTAGAGAATCAGCCTCCTCTTACTTCTCTGACTCTTTGCCGATCCCAACAGTGACAGATGACACTTCAAGTATAAATGTCTGGAAAAAGTCATGACAGCTAGACACCTATGTTTTCTCATGAGGTATGTGTAGATAATAAAGTACACTTTGTAGTACCCTCATTTAGTAATTGTTTAATTAGCAATGTGTTAAGCTTACCATTCTATTTTCCTGAAATTCCTGCTATATATCAATTTGAGTCAGAATTAAACTATGTATCCCTAGTTGAACAATGTGGCTGAACTCAATATATAAAACAGGCTAGCCTTGAATTTGTAGCTGTCTTCATGTCTCAGCCTCCCTAGTGCTGAGATTACAAATGTGCACCACAATGCCCACTCAAATTATCTTTAAAATATTTTATTTTTATGCTTTGTTTTTCCATTTAATTTAACGTAACTTAGGTGCAATATAATTAAGGCTATGAAATGCTTACATATTTTATTTGCTTAAGTACTCTATTCTGATATCCACCATCTCCAGAGTACTTTACCTTGCTAAAATATCCATTTAATTTTTTGAAAAGAGTATTTTATTTATGTAATGTGTGTTTTATGCAAGGATACCACAGAACACTCATAGAAATCAAAGGACAACTTGAAGAAGTCAGTTCTCTCCTTCTACCACGTGGGTCCTGAAAATCAAGATCAGATGATCAGACTTGGTGATAAGCATCTTTACCAACGGAATCATCACACTGCTCCCCCATTTAATTCTAGCCAAATTTAATCGCATTATTGAAACTATAACTTCTCTTCTGCTGCTATTTTGGGGAACTGCAGTTGTTAAATATGTTTTCAGTTCTAATATACTAAATGTTAAATAATTCCATCTACTAAAATAACGTATTTGATTGTTTAGGGTCACAGAAGGATGCCTCTTGCTTGGAAGATTGTACATTCATTCTACACATGTGACTGACATCTAACATATATTTAATTTTCAAAGAAAATCCAGGTTATTTACTATTTTTTCAGGAAAGCCATACTGTAATTGATTGTGCTTCCTCATTTGAGCCTCAGGACACAGTATAAAAAAAAGCAACTAGAATTTTCCCTCAATAGAATTTTAGTATTTTATTTGGACAGAAAAACAAATAGATGTACACCAACCTTGGAAATAAGAAAGTCAGCATCAAGACAAATATTATATTGAGTTATAAAGTAAATTCTTTTATTTTCATATTTATTTATAGTAGAATTGGTACAATCATGCAGTGGTTTGAATGAAGAATGTCTATGATAGGCTCATGTATTTAAACACTTGTCCCCAGTCGGTGGCACTGTCTGTGAGGTTATGGACCCTTTATGAGGTAAAGCCTCACGGGAGGAAGTTTGTCACTGGGGTGGGCGTCGAATTTCTAGAGCCTGGCACCACTCGTATTTCTTCTTCTCTGTTTCCTGTGAGTGGATGGGATGTGAGCGCTCACCTTCCTGCTCTTGCTGCCATGCCTTTTCTGTCATAACTGACTCTACCCTAAAGAACAATCAGCCAAAGATAAAGCCTCTCTCTCCTAACTTGCTTTCGTGAAGGTATTCTATCACAGCAACAGAAAATAAATAAATGTAGTCAACTATAATTCAAAGCAGTTAAGTGGAAAATTTCAGAGATAATGTATAAGTTTTCAAATGCATGCTCCCTGAGCAGAAATGAAATCTTATCCGCCTAGGACATAGTTCATCCTTTGTCCAGCAAGTACATGTAAGTCCTTTGCTTAACTAAGCAGCTATCTTAGTTATGACAGATATTTTCCCACTGTCCCAGTGTTTGTGCTCAAGAAATGTGTACATAGCCTAATGCGAGGTCACAGTTCCTGGCTCATCAGTTAATTTCCTCTCATTACACAGGCAATGGCATCTTACAGGACAAGAAAGGTGAGGGGATCACAGTAAGATCCTTTGAGTGACAGAGAAGTTTCCTTCCTGCAACGTTATGTACATTATCAAATTCTAGTTGACTATTAGTTTAATTGATACTCTTACTGTGTTCAATAGTTGTAAAACATTTACTCAATATTTATACATAACAAAAAGCACAGTATATGTAGAGTTCAATACTACTCATGACTTCTCGAATCTTCTGGAGTCCTATATCTTATTCTTCATGTTTAAGGAAGAGCTTAGTTCACTTGGAATTTGAATGACAGAGTTTCAAGATTACACACATACACACACACACAGTCATAGGTATATACACAGGCATGTATTATTATGTCATATTATCTTGAACAGATTTAGTATAATACATTATAATTTGTATACAGATACTAGGCAATAAAAGGCATCAAGCAGGTATTTTGTAAGTTCTTAATTGGGTGATTTTAGTTCAAGATGAATACAGCATTGCATAGTAGGTGCTACATTTTTTTGTTATGGTCAAATTTTATTAAATATGTGTATAATGAACCTGTCTAAGCTATAAGTGCTTAGCTTTCCAAATTTCCTCTAAATCATCTCCCTAAGAATTATCTGATATGTATTTCTATGGAATAGTGCCAAGCAAAATATCTATGAATATTAATAATGCTAATAATTTAGCGAGCACTTTCAAGTTGTAAATCAATCCTGTTTCCAGTGGCATTTACTTACAGCAAAACAAAATAGGAAAAATTTTAACTCTGCCCATTCAATCAACTACCTATATTACCTAGTATGTGTTTATTTTAAAGTATTAAAAATACAGATTAACGACAATATACGTAAACAAAACACATGGTATTGAATTTACCATTCTAAAACCTGCTTTATAAATTAATTATGCACTGTAGAATCCTTTGCAATAGAATCTATAAAATTTGTAGTAACCTCATCATATCTTATTTAAGAAAACCTTGGATACATCAATATCTTGATTTCATAACTATTTTTAAATTAGCACTAAAAGTAAATTATTTTTTTTTACTTAATGGGAATATATGTAGTAATCTGAGGTTGATTCTCTGTGAGTTGGAGGCCAGCCTGGTCATCATAGCGAGTTCCAAGACAACTGGGGCTGCAGGCAGACGCTGTCTCAAAGAGAAAAAAATTTAAATTCATCACAAACATTTACATATGCAGCTTTATAAATAAGGCTAAGCATGATATTCATTGTGATATTGAACCTGCATGGATTATTAAATGCAGTTGTAAATTATTTCATTTCAGAAATATTTAATATATTATATTCAAAAACATATTTTGTGTTAAATTTGTTTAAATAAATATAATGTGAAAAACAAGGAAAATGTACAAATCAGAATTTTGATTAATAATTAGAAATCTTCTATTTTCTATGTATTGCTAATAGTTTACTAGAATGCTACTCTGCTAAGAGAAATTATGATTTTGGAAATATTGCATTAGTACAGGTGATGCTTTCTGAATCTACCCAAAGATGAACTCTCTTATGATAGTCATGTTAGTGTTCACATTGAAGCTACACTTTAGCACACCATCAGCCAAGGAGTACAATCTCAAAGATTATCTAGAAAACATGACTCAGTATAAACACAAGAGTACCAGACCAGAATTAATTAGAAATTAGTCTTTTACATAGTCAATTTGATTTCTTCTCTCTTGTCTCTGTCTCTCTGTGTCTGCCTCTCTCTGTCTCTGTCTCTGTCTCTCTCTCTCTCTCTCTCTCTCTCTCTCTCTCTCTCTCTTTCTCTCTCACTCCTTCCCTCTCCATTCTTTCTACTTTCAGTAATTGTTTCCAAGAAACCAACAGACATTTTATTTTGAAAAAGATTAGCATTATTTCAAATTTGTTTTAGACAAAAATTATTTTCCTGAATTTCTTTCATTTCTTTTTAGGCAGGGTTTGCCTGTAGTCACACCTGACCCAAAACTCACTATATAGACCAAGCTGGACTTGATCTCACTGAGATCTGCCTGCCTCTTCCTCCTATGTAGTAAGACTAAGGTGTTCACTACCGTGTCTGGTTATTTTCCTAAATTTCAAAACAGTGATTGAGGCAACTAAATATTTTGCTATTGTTTTAAGATAGTTTGTTCCTTCTTCCTTTCCTTTTCTTATTTTGTTATTTAGTAATATGCCACATTAAAAAAGCAGAAGAGAAATAAAAATATATTGTGTTCTTATGAGAAAGTGAATACTGTAATCACTGTAATACTTCTTTATGATGAAGTGAAATATAACTGAGCAATGACAATGGCTTAAGAAAGTTTGGGACATTTAACATCACTGAGAATAAAGTATAGTTCTGGCAAAGTCTCTATGTGATCAATCTGACTGATGAATTTGCTTCAGTAGAAGCAAGAATCATAAATGTGTGGCATAATCCACCTCAGGTATTTTAAAGCTGTTAGTTTATTATTCAAGCCAATATAATTGCCCATGAAGGCTCAAAACCAGCAAGATTAATGGAATTCAACTCCCATTGACACTTTGTTAATTAATTGTTATTGGTAGGAGCTTCTAGTTCTATATAAACACATTTGAAAAGAGTGTCTATGAGGTGAGTATTTCAAGTGCTGTATATCCATGGCGACTCTCCGGTTTCTGCCATTCCCGTATTTGACCTTGACCTGCACTGTTGCCTTCTACTACAGAGCACGTGTGGAACCACTTCCAAAATCACAACGGCAGCCAAGCTGAAAAAAATAAACATGATTTCCTAATATAAAAACAAAAATCTTTTCTTTTTTTTAGTAAGTGTTCCATATGGTAATTTATACATTTTTTCCTGCATCAACAATGATAAACTGCATTTTATTTAAATACTTGCCATTTATTACACAGTCAAATCTAGTACATATAATGTTTCTTATACTTTAAATATGCTCAGATTTGTGCTTAGAGTTTTAAATTCATTTCCTTCAGGCATAGTGATTTTTATCCTGGCAAAAGATAGGAAAAAGTATATATTTATATAGTCTACTGAGTATGTTTAGTTGTGGTCATATTTATTTTTTTCTGATATTTAATTATGTAATATGTTCTTATTTTCCTCTTCTTCATGTAAGTTTTAGAATGTATATTAATTGTACCAAAAAATTGGCTTACTTATGACATTTTACCACAGGCATCTTAGGTATTTTAATTGTTCGTATCCTTTCTTCTTCACACTAATTCCCTTTCCCACCTCTCACTAGAAATGCAAATAGATAGGAAAGGATCACCCCTTCCTATTCTCTAATAGATTTTACTTAATATTTGAGAGATAAATATTTTGACTTTTTCACTCTTTAAATAAGTTTTATTTGTTCTATCGGGACTTTACTGGTGTCTCATACATTTTATATGCTGTCTTCTGACTTTATTTTAACTTTCTGTTAGCCTTATTTTATATGTGGTTTCATTATTGTTTCAAAACTTGCCTAGTAGCTTTTCTTTTGTTTTGGTTGGGGGAGTTCTGAGTTGTTTAATTTTTAACTACAGATTTAGATCAACTTTACTCATTTCTATTTTAGTTTGTGATGTTGTAAATATGTCTTCTGTGTACCTTTGGATATTTTCTGTGAAAATTTTCTTCATTAGTTCTCACTGGTGTTTAAAAAGTGCATACTGCTGGAAATCGAATAATTCACAGCAGTAGAAAGCTGACTATAATTTGACTAAATTAAAATTTTGAGTGAAACTCAATGACAAGGATGTCCTATAAAAGATGCCCCTCTAGAAAATACTCATGAATAATACCTGTTGTGGTTTGAATGGGAAATGTCTCCCATATGCTTAAATATTTGAACACCTGATTACAAGTTGATGGTGCTGTTTGGGAAGGTTATCACATCTGTAAGAATTGCAGCATCTCTGGAGGAAACATGGCATTGGGGATAGGCTTTGAGAGTTCATAGTCTTCCCCCATTTTGTAGTTTACTCTTTGTACTTCATGTTTGTGGTTCTAAAGGGGAGCTCTCAGCTCCTGCTGCCATGCCTGTTGCCCATTTCTATGCATGCATGCTATGATGGACTCTTATCTCTCTGAAATCATAAGGCCAAATTAAATTGACATGGTCATGGTGTTTTATCACAGAAACTAAAGAGTAACTAATACCTACTCCCTGACTAGACTCTCTGTGTGCATACACTAGCTTATTGTCTTATGATTCCTCTATACAGCATTTATGTATATATACATAGAGAGAGGTAGTTAATATGTATGTTTTTCATAACCTATATGAGCTCAGGTGCTTTATGTTGTATACACTTTTGTTTCATATATATATGTCCATATATTTCCTGTCCATAGTTGTTATATGCTAATATAATGTTCAACATATAACCACTAATCAGATCATTAATGAAAAATGATTAGACAGGTGGATGAATGAATAGTCCAATGTTTTAAAATTCCTGGTTTTCTCTATTCAGGACAATATACTCCATAAAACTGTTACATATGGGTCCGTATCCAGCCATCAATTAAATGAACTGACAAATACAGATGAATACTTGTAAATATCTAAAAAATTTACAAGCTTAAAACAAACCAAATACAAGAGAAAGTGAAGAGCTGTGGCTAGTCAGTGTGAGGCAAGAAGAAGAAATGAGAAATGAAATTTTAGCTATGATTAGCAGCATCGAATGCCCGCAACTTAACTAAATGCTAGAATTTGATATATGTTTTTGTTGCCATAGAAAATTAGACTAGTGTACCAAAGAGTAGGCATTTATTCCTTATCTATTGGGAAGCTAGTCGTCAGAGAGCAATGTGCCAGCTTCACTGAGTTACAGTGCAAACCTTGTTTTAGGGTCTAGACTGACAGCTTTGTACAGCATCATGAGGCAAGAAGGGAATTTGGGAGATCAGTCCCTTCTCTTTTATAAGAATGCTTATTTCATTCATGAGCACTCCCCTTTCATGACCATTTAGTGAAAGTTCATGATGGCTGTCTGTGGGTATGGATCATAGACTTTTAGTTGTGATAGATCATATTTACATGGTGAGCACAACTACTATAGGGGAATGTTAACAAGGAATTCAATATCTGAGTCTAGTGCATAGAAAAGCAGACTGGGATAGAAATACATATTTAGACAAAAAAGGGGGAAGTAATCCCAAAATTTCTCTGGAAAAGTGATCAAATATGCTTGGGCTTCGTGGTGTTTTTAAGGAGCTCTGTCCGCCATAGTCTCGAGTATTTGAACATTTGGTCCTTGGTTGGTGCACTGTTTAGGGAAGTCATGGAATATTTAGGAGGTAGAGATTCTGAAGGAAGTGTGTTGATGGGAGCAGGGTTTCAGAGTTCCAGCCTGGTCCCACTTCTAGTTCACTCTCTCTGCTTTGTGCTTGCATTTGAGGATGTGACCTCTGAGCCTCCTGCTCCTGCTGCCTGCCCTTGTACCTCCCCCACCATGAAGGACTCCCATTCTAGAATCATAAACTCAAAATAAACTCTTTCTTCCTTAAGTAAGTTTTGGTCCTGGCATTTTATCATAGCAACAGAAAAGTGACTGATACAGGAGTGAAAACCAAGAACAAGTTATGTCCATGAATTAGAGTAGAAAAAAAAAATGTTAGAGTGAGGAACTTCTTGGGAAGAAGGAGACTCACACAGACAAAGAACTTTCCAGAGGAATTTCTGACCAGGAAGGGTTTTGTTTTACTGAATTAGTTTTTATTTTTATTTTACATATATGAGTGCTATGCGTACATGTATATAAGTGCATCTATGTAGTACAATTCCCCACAGAGGACAGAAGAAGGTATCACATACCCTGGAGCTGGAATTACTGATGGTTGTTAGTCATCATGCGGATGCTGGGTCTTTTGAAAGAGCAGCCAGTGCTCTTATCCACTGAGCCATCTTTCTAGCCCATTTAATGAATTTTTGTCATACTAAACAGATATGAAGAAGAAAAGGATCAGAACATTCCCAAAGAAGTGAAAAGGGACAGACCTCATCATGGGTGGGGACTTTGGCCCTTAGGCTAGGGCCCACTCTTTTCTGTCACAAATGGAGAGAGATACCATGATGCAACAAGCAGGCTTGGAGTTTTGAAGAATAGTCAACATAGCCAGTTACCTGGCCAACATTTTAAAAAAGATTTATTTTATACTTAGCTGTGTGTGTGTGTATTTGTGTGTGCACATGTGTGTGGGCACTCATGGAGTCCAGAAGAGTACAAAGGACCTCCTGGAACTAAAATTTCAGGATGTCATGAGCCACCTGACATAGTTGTTGGGAACCAAACACTTGTCTTTTAGAAAAGCAGCCAGTACTCTTACTGTTGAGCCTTCTTTTCAACCCTTAGGGCAAGATGTTTTTTATTTAATAACCACATGATTAGAAGAAAAGTATAACCAAAGATTAAAGGAGACAGGAAATGCCAAGATTTTTAAGAAACAAAATCTCATTGTAAAAGTGTATATAGGAAAATTTGTATCACTGCATATAAAACCCAAAGAAAATAAGGAGCACTACAATAAAAATATTATCTATTGCTGCTACTTTTAAAATAAAATTCTATGTTTATACACTTTCATAGGAGGCATGGATTACTATGTTATGAGACTATTTTAATCTTATTTTCCTTTTAACATGTTGACATTTCCTAAAAGATTCTCATTTACTTGTTGCAGAGAATATAGTTTCCAAACTTTTTATCCAGTTATGAAGCTAAAAAGAGATAGTTTGTTTACTAAAGAATGGATAATTTTCACAA
Source organism: Nannospalax galili (assembly GCF_000622305.1). Lineage (NCBI taxonomy): Eukaryota > Metazoa > Chordata > Mammalia > Rodentia > Spalacidae > Nannospalax > Nannospalax galili. The sequence goes on along the minus strand of NW_008355468.1, from coordinate 1,055,777 downwards.
AGATAAAAACTAAGAATGATTTATAAGAGTACATTAGAATGACTTAGTTCATACATGTTCAAGGAATGCTCTCAGGAGAAGTTCCTGAGATACTATGAGGGCTCAGGAAAGGACAAGGAAGATTCACAAAGATGTGGACTGACTGGAGCAGAGGGTGGACATGACATCACACCAAGCAACACTTGTATCACAGTGACCCAACTGAACCAACAGGGCTAGTCCCCAAGTAAGAAAGTCATTGACCACAAATATCTCATCATCAGATTTTTGTGTTTGTTCCTGGTATAGTGAAAATTCTATTCGTCATGTGGATGCTCATGAATGAATGCATCTAAATGAAATATAGCTTCCATTTTCACTGGGTGATGGAAAAGCCCTGGCCTAGGGAACAAAAGAATTAGGATCTTCTTATTTATCAGGAAAGGAATCCTTCCCTTTATCTTCTTCTCAATGCATCTGGATTTTGAAGTCTTACATGCATTATGACTCCCAATCTGGTAAGTTGTTCTTGAGGTTATGGAAAGAACATTTGCAATTAGAGGAAAACCAGGCATCCCTATACTTAGAATTGGACAGCAAGTTTCAATTGCACAATGCAAATCTCTATGTAACACTTGGAAGAATTGTGTTCCTGATGACCAAATATAATTGCAATGCTACTTGGTGGGAAGTTATTTCTGCCAGTTCACATCAACCCTAGAGAATTCTTTGTTATACTGGGATATGACATTTTAATTGGATTTATCTTCGTGCTTTCTTCAACAATTGTATTATTTCAACATGTTGAGGAATGCACTGTGTTTTATGTGGATGCCTGCGGATTCATTAATTTCTTTTTGTTTGCCAAAACTTCATTAAGTGCTTACTCTGTGGAAGATACTGAACAAAACAAAGAAATAATATCTGAATCCCTCAGTTCAGAAGCATAAAACCTAGCAACATGTTCAGGTATTTTCAGCCTTCATTTTGATCCAAGGAGAACTGGGGTGAACATCATATGAGGACTGCTAGCTCTCTGTATTAAAAATACAAGCAATTGATAGTGGTGTGGAAGAGGTGTGAGGACCAAGAAGCATCTCTCCACAGTACAGTCTACTAGAATGTATAGCAGTGGTTACTGGAGGCTGGGAAGGGTGGTTTGGGGGAGAAATGGAATAATGAGTGTCCAAACACAAAAGAATAGAATTATGGGTCTCGTGTTGTAGAGCACAAGGGGAGGTGCTGCATTTCACCATGCTCTATTACAGTGTGGGTATAAAAGCTGAAAGATTCTAATCACAAAATAATGATATACAGTTATAGACATCAACTGCTTTGCTTTGATCATTATACATGATGTCCATGTACAAAAGTACACAGCATACTCAATAAGCATATTCAGTTAAGCTAATGTTATTCAAAGAGAACTCATAAAAACATTAATGAACAAGAAGACTGTGTGGATACCACAAGGGAATAGAATGCATTGTGCAAGGAAATACAATCCTGGTAGCTAGTTTTACCAGAGTTCACCAGAATGAAAGTAGGTGTGGGATTAAAGATAGCTAAAACTATGTATGATATTCCATTTTGCTAGCCTTGTGATAGTAAACAAATTACTGATATTCCTTATCAGGTCTTCTTTTACAAAATAGTAAGACTACTTAGTCAGTTGACCACTATATGCCAAGCACTGTACTGAAGGGTCACACATAATCAACTCTGCTCCTTATATCATCCTTGTCATGTGAACTTTCACTTGCCTCAGAAGACATCTAAACTTGTAGAGATTCTGTAATTTGCTTAAAGTCACAGTACTAGTGACTGTGGCCAAAGTCAAATTCATTCTAGGTTTGATTGACTTCCACCTCTGCTGAACCAATTATGATAATAGCCAATTCACAGGCATAGGCTAGCTTTATTTTCTAAGATTTAAAAAATTATTTATGTGTGTGTGTGTGTGTGTATGTGTGTGTGTGTGTGTGTGTGTATTCCACGTGTGTGTGATTGTTTGCTGCAGAGGCCATAGGCATGGAGTCTTGTGGAGTTGGAGTTGCAGGCAGTTGTGAGCCTCCTGGTGGGTGCTGGAAATGGAACTCAGGTCCTCTAGAAGAACAGCAAGTAGTCTCAATGGTTAAACCATCTCTCCAGGCCTTTATGATAACATTAAATCATGTATTTGGGATACAGACACCTCCCTAGTCTTTAATGAAGAACCATCCAAGTTTAATGAGTTCCCACTTGTCGATTGCTGACCTTAATTCCTGAGCAACTTCTGTCTGATTTAGATAATCCTTTCCTACACCTATATCCTGTAAGTTACTGCCAATATTTTCATCTAGTAGTTTCAGGGTTGCCAGTTTCACATTAGGTCTTTGATCCATTTGGAGTTGACTTTTGTGCAAGGTGAAAGATAAGGATCTAGTTTCATTCTTCTACAGGTGGAGATCCAGTTTTGCCAGCACCATTTTTTAAAGGTGCTGTGCCTCCTCCATTGTGTTTTCTTGGCACCTTTGTAAAATATTGGGTGTCTGAAGTTGTGTGTACTCAGGTTTAGATCTTCAATGATGTTCCATTGATCTATGTGTCTGTTTTTGCACCAGTACCATGCTGTTTTTATGATTCTGGTTCTGTAGTATGCTTTGAGATCTGGTGTAGTGATTCCCCAGTGTTGCTCTTTGTGCTCAGGGTTGCTTTGGCTATCTGGGGTCTTTTTGTCCCTCCATATCAAATTAAGGATGGAATTTTCTAATTCTAGGTATGTCATGGGGATTTTGATTGGGATTGCATTGAATATATATATTGCTTTTGGTAGGATGATCATTTTAACAATATTAATTCTTCCAATCCATGAACATGCGAGGTCCTTCCATCTCCTGGTGTCTTCTGCAATTTCTTTCTTTACCAATTTAAAATTTTTATTGCAGAGATCTTTGGTGTCTTTGGTCAGATTTATTCCAAGATATTTTAATTTTTTGCAGTAATTGTGAATGGGAGCATTTCCCTGTACTCTTTCTCTGATTGCTTGTTATTGCTATATAGAAAGGCTACTGATTTTTGTAGATTGATTTTATAACCTGCTGCTATACTGAAAGTGTTGATCAGTTCTATGAGTTTTCTGGTGGAACTTTTGGAATCTCATAGGTATAGTATCATATCATCTGCGAAAATGGATAGTTTGACCTCTTCTTTTCCAATTAGTACTCCTTTAATTTCCTTCTCCTGTCTTATTGCTCTAGCAAGAGTTTCAAGCACTATGTTGAAAAAGAGTGGAGCTAGTGGGTATCCTTGTCTGGTTCCTGATTTTAATGGGAATGCTTCCAGTTTTTCTCCATTTAACATCATATTGGCTGTGCATTTGTTGTATATGGCTTTAAGTATTTTGAGGTATGTTCCTTCCAGTCCAATTCACTCTAGGACTGAACATAAATGCAACCTGAATTTTTTCAAAAGTCTTTTCTGCATCTATTGAGATTAAACTAAAAAGCTTCTGTACAGCAAAAGAAACAATAAAAAAGTAAGAGAAAACCCACAGAATGGTAAAAAATCTTCACCAGTGACACATCTGACAGAGGTTTAACATCCAGAATACATATTAACAACTCAAGAAACAAAGACTTGAGAAACCAAATAACCCAATTAAAATATGGGCTAAAGATCTAAACAGAGAGTTCTCAAAGGAAGAAATAAAGATGGCTAAGAAACATATCAAAAAGTGTTCAACATCATTAGTAATTAGGGAAACGCAAATTAAAACCACCCTAAGGTATCACCTTGCCCCAATCAGACTGGCTAGGATCAAGAGAACAAATGATACCAAATGCTGGCGAGGATGTAGAGAAAGGGGAAAGCTCATTCACTGCTGTTGAGATTGCAAATTTATGCAACCTCTATGGAAAACAGTGTGGAGAACTCTTAAAAAACTTAAAATGAACCTACCATATGACCTGGTTATACCACTCCTTGGCATATACCCAAAGGACTTATCCTACTGTAGAGACACTTGTACAACCATGTTTGTTGCTGCTCTTTTCACAAAAGCTAAGAGATAGAAGCAACCTAAGTGTCCTTCAGCTGATGAGTGGTTAACAAACATGTGGTATATTCACACAATGGAGTTCTATTCATCAATAAAGATGAAATAATAAAAATTTCAGGTAAATGAATGGATCTAGAAATCGTTATACTAAGTGAAGTAACACAGACTCAGAAAAATAAACAACGTATTTCTCCTTCATATGTGGCTCCTAGCACCAAATCCTTTTAAATTCCAGGTCCTTTTAATAAGATGGTGCTACACAGCAGTCCCTTCTCCATGAAATAACTACCATCACCACAACTTGAGCTGAGCCTGATCACTAAACATAGTCACAACTGGTCTTTTGACGGTTGTGCTCATTCGTCAAAGGAGTGCCAACCAGGGTTACTGGACCCTCACCTGAGTATCCAGCCAGTCTTCCCATCAACTAGTCCAGCCTTGGAAGACAAAAGAAAAATGAGGAAGAACCCAATAGAGGGATGCTTTGGAAGCCTTTGTCAAGAATCTCCAATGGACTCTCATATGAACATTTGAAAATTACCCTGTTCTGATTTTTTTCTAGTTCCCTGTCTAGAGCTTGTAATACTGATTACTCTTGCCCTTACTTCTCCTTCACATCTCCTATTCATGATTCAAGGACTTTCTTTTCCCTTTAGAGACAAGAGTTACACAATTTGGGAGTCAATTAGGTAGACCCACTGAAGGGGTACTCCAATTGCCTCACCCTGCTTCCCTGTTCAGTATGGAAGAAGCCAGAGTGGTCTGTGTCCCTATTCCCCATTGGCAATTTGGATAACCCCTTCAGAGGATGGCATGATAAGAATAGGAGGTAGGAACTGGCTAGGCAGTTGGGATAAAAAGACCCCCCAAAATGTAGCAACTTTCTTGGCTAAAAGTCAAATTGTCTTTTGTCTTGTTAACAACATACTCTATTCCATAGGCAAAAATATAAAAAATGTTTGGGAGCTTGTATCTAACCCTTAAAAGATTTTAGAATGACCTCTTCAGAGGGGGGAATGTTGGAGGGGAGGGATTGGGCATGGATTTGATCAAAACACCTTATATGCATGTATGAAATTCTCAATAATGTTTTTGTAAAAGTTAAAAAAAATAAAAAATTAAAATGTAAGAGAAAAAAAGAAGTATTGTGGTGTGTAATTTAAAGTGTAATTTTAAACTGACTCGTTCCTCCCTTCTAGTTTTTCTTCACCTCTGTCATTCACCCTGATTCCAGAATTTTCACACACAAAACATACACATAACACACACAAACAACCACATGCACACACACCACATACACACAACACACACACAAACCCTAAATAGTGTATGATTTCTTAACTCACATCCATTTATAAATTACACCCTTGGATGTGTGAGAGGGAATGCTGTGTCAATAGCATCCTGTGTAGACACTCATACCTAGAGCTGGTAGAGTGAGGAACAGATCAGGTGCTTCACATTTCAGGGTGTGTTGAAATGACTTTAGGTCTGGAATCAAGTGTGCTAGCTAACATTTCCTGCTGTGATCAGAACAGGGCAGGTGTGGGTTTTCTCCTCTCATGGCAGCGCAAATAGCAACCACAGCATTTGGAATAGAGAAAAGACAGTCCTCACATTTCCACAGCTAAGTTAGACATGCTTCATTCCTTCTCCAAACATTCCTCATTCAGCAACTAATTTCTCTTCTTAATCAAGAGAATATGTGAAAGGATAACTGGGTGAGGAGGGGGTGGCTAAAGTCAGGGTTTCAGTTTATGATGCTCATCCCTGCCTATACTAGGAAAAAATGTAATGCCCTCCAGCAATGAGTTGCTTTAATATACCTCGTCTGGTAATTCCTCTATGTGCAAACTACGGAACATGTGGAATAAATGTTCACGCCAATCAATACTGTCTTACTTAGCAAATATACATTTTCTTTCTCATTCTCAACTTTAATAGCATTGAAGAGAATATTAGAGTATTTCTCTGGATGCAAATATCAAGTTTCATTATTATATAAGGAGATAAAAAATTAAATTTTGTTTGTAAATAACATTTCCTAATTCTGCTTGTTTTTTTATGCCTGGGATTAGAGAGGCAAGCACCAAGTCCTGAGTTCAATTCCCACAGCTGGGAAAACAGAAATAATACTTAAAAAGAGTGATGTTTTTGCTTGTATTTCTCTAGGTAGTCTACAAAAATGTACTGATGGGCATACATTTGAATGTTGCTCTTTTCTTTTCTCTCTTTTTCTGAAGGAGAGGAATGCTAGGTGTAGGTCTTCCTCTCTGTGACCATGTTCTCATTTTGGAAAAAGAGATGGTACTTTGGAAAGACTTTTTTTTGTTGGTTTTGTTTTCTTTTGTTTTTGAGACAGGGTCTCCCTATAGCCCAAGCTGACCTGCATCTCAGAGAGTTCCACCTGCCTCTGCCTCCCCAGTGCTAGGATTAAAGGCATTCATCACCATGCTCAGCTCTGGAAAGATATTTTTAAAATCAAATGAAATCATTAATGTGAAACTCGTTAAGGACTACAGTATGTGTAGGGTGTGTGTGTGTGTGTGTGTGTGTGTGTGTGTGTGTGTGTGAGAGAGAGAGAGAGAGAGAGAGAGAGAGAAAGAGAGACTATTAATAAGACAAATTTAAATTACGTCAATGTTCAAAAACTATCAAATTGAATAATTTTGATCCTGACTTTCTAACACTAAGAAAAATTGGAGTATTTCTTCTATACAAGTTAAATAGAAATAAGCACAAAACATTAATAGCACTTGTAAACATTCACAGAAAATATTAAAACCTTTAGGCATTAATATACTTTTAGTTCATTAAACTTCAGTAAATGCAAGTGACTTCACATTCTACATTAAGTAGAATATTTATTTAATCTGTTTTAGAATAACTTTCATAAATATTTTTAATAAAATATTGCATGATAAAAAGATTTTAAAAGTAGATTAAAATGTAGAGAAAGGACATAACATGAGTGGCACCATATTTTATGCACCAATATTATATTTGAAATGATCCGAATCTTTTAAAAACATTTATTTTTGAGAATTTCATGCATGAGTGTTGTATTTGCAGCATTCCATCCCTTCTGGTCCCACTACAGCTCCTCCCATGTTTTCGCCTCACTCTCTCAATTTCTTGTCTTCTTCTTTAATTTTCAGTTGTTACATATGCATACATAAATACATTACAAATACACACACATATGCACCAAGTGCATTTATTGGTGCTTCTATGTTATTGTGTTTAGGGTTGCCCACTTGGGATTAGACAATCTCTCATGGAGATAGTCCCTGGAGAAATCTCTCCCTCAGGATCCTCTTCATCTTGAGGTGGGACCCCATAAAATTTTGTCCATCCACCTTGGCATGTCAACTGGTTTTGACTATATATATATATCCCATATTATGTGTCCAAAGTATGTCCTCTCTTCAGCAATAGGGTCTTACTATCAAGTTCTGGAAGGCACTCAAGGACTGTGGCTTTTGTAATTTTGGGAGTCTCTTGGACTACACTGGTCAACAACCTAATGGAGGGTTTCTCCTGTCTGGCACTGTTTCTTGTTATGAAGTCTTCAGCTATATTTATGGACTCATGTAGATATATTGTATGTGTAATTTTTCAGTAGGTTTTTGGACTAATACAATTCTCTCTGGTTTTTAATACTAGTGAGGCACTATTCCTGAATATATCACTCCTTGGAATATACCCAAAGGACTCATTTTATTGCAGACATACTTGTACAACCATGTTTGTGGCTGTTCTTTTCACAATAACCAAGAAATGGAAGCAACCTAAGTGCCCCTCAACTGATGAGTGGTTAACAAAAATGTGGCATATTTACACAATGGAGTTCTACTCAGCAGTAAAAAAAAGATGAAATAATGATATTTTCAGGTAAATGGATGGATCTAGAAACTGTTATAGTAAGTGAAGTAACACAGACTCAGATAAACAAAGGACATATGTTTGCTCTCATTTGTGGATCTTAGCACCAAATCTTTGTGAGTGCATATTCTGATGTATCTGCAAGAACTAAGAAAATGGAAGGGAACCATGGTGGTAAAGGGAAAGAAGGAACTCAAGAGAGAAGAATAGTAGGAGACAGGTGTTACTAAGGGGGAAAAGGAGGTACTTAAATGGGAGGGGGAGAAAGAAGGCTACACAGGAAACTATGGGAATAAAGGGGAAGAAGGAGCACAAGCAAGGTGGGACCATAGCAGACAAATTATCAAGCGGGGGGGGGGGTGATGGGGACACCTTAAAAAGAAGCTTTTTACATTTCGTATAACAACAGTTCTTAATCAAATTTAGACCCTCTCCCCCTTCCATGCTCCCCAACCCCCCACCTGACCTCCTGTACCTCATGTTGCCATACTTTGGTGGATCTTACCTATTCTCTTTAGACTGCATTACGTAGCAGCAAGTGCTATGCTCCTCTGGTTCTTCTGTATCCCTCTTCCATGATGTACCCTGAGCCATAGGCATAGAGGCTGTGCATCTCACACTTATTTTCTGCATTTGATCAGTTGTGGAACTGTGTAACAGTCTCCATCAGTTGGAAGAAGAAGCTTTTTTTGATGAGTAGTGAGAGGTAAACTTGTCTGTGAATAGAAGGATAAATATTTAAAATATAGTAAGAAGTCACTTTGGTAATTTTGGTAATTTCTACAGGGTCTAAGACATCTCCAGCCATTTATACATGGCTATGTTTACAGAACCACTCATGAATTCCCTCTCACTGATCAGAGTTCAAGTCCAATTAAACAACTATCCATAACACCCAAAATAAACATGCCACTACTGTACCAATAAAGATAAGTTCCTGGGTGGATCATTTTGTGCTTTGAAAGCTTTACAGCTGGATAGGATCATTGGTTGGTTTTTATGTCTTGGCAGCTTGCATACTGTCTTCCAGAAACTATGAGAGTTTGTCTTTGCAGAAGAGGGGTCGAGACCATTTCCAGCTCAATTCCTCCAAGTCCTGGATCCAATACATGTTGTGCCTTCAGCAATAGAGCCTTACTGTCAAGCTCTGAGAGGAAATCAAAGGCTGTGGCAACAGCCTGTTATTTTGGTGTCTCTTGGACTACCCTGACTAACAACTCAAAGGAAGGTTTTCCTTGCCTGGCACTGTGATTATTGTTATATAACCTTCAGCTATACACATGTTCTCACATTTATATTATATATGCTTTTCAATAGGCTTATTAAACATTATATTTCCCTTTGTCTTCTCACACCACCTAAGCATTATCTATTTTTCTTTATTCTCTCTCTTTCTGTTTAGTCTTTCTCCTTCCGAGTTAACTACCCCTTCACTTCCCCCATTTCCATCTTGGAAACATCTGTCTCCTACTATCCCACTCTCTCGAGATCCTTCTTCCCTTCCCCTCCATGGTTTATTTCCATTTTTCTAGCTCCTGCAGTTACATCTGCATATATAGGATATACTTATAACTGAGAATATGGAGCTAAGATAGACAAATGAGAGATATGCTTTGGTTGTTTTTCTGAGTTTCAGCTACCTCACCAGTACATAGCTCCAGTTATTTACCCATATATTTCATGATTCCTTTTTGCTTTACTACTTAATCGAATTCTGTCTTAAATGTACCACATTTTTATGACCCATTCATCAGTTGAGAGACAATTATGTTGCTTCCATTCCCTAGCAATTGTGAAAACAGCAACAATAAACTTAACTGAGCAAGTATTTCTGAAGTAGCATATCCAGTCATTTGGGGTATATACCAAGAAGTGTTATAGCTAGATCGTATGATAGACCTATTTTTAAGTTTCTTAAGAGTTCTTCACACTGATTTCCATAGTGACTGCAAAAGTTTTCAACACCATCAAAGATGGTTGAAGGTTCCCTTTTCCCCACAGCCTGCCAGCTTTCTGTATAGCAAGGGAAATAATCAGTAGAGTGAAAAGAAGCCCACAGAATGGGAGAGAAACTGTGCCAGCTATATAGGCTGATAGATGATTCATTTCCAGAATATACAAAGTACTCAAAAAACAAAGAAACCTTTAAAAAGTAAATGAAATTGGGTGGGCAGTAGTAAGCAGACATGAAGATAGGGAAAGGGATGTAAATATGATCAATATATTGCAAAAATATATATTCACAAATTTCAATAAAAAATAGAGTCAATAAAACATATACCTAAATTAAAAATGTTGCTACAGATCTGAAATGAGTTCTCAAAAGAAGAAAAAAAATGGCTAAGAAATGCCTTAAAAAGTGTTTAACATCTTTAGTATGTAGGGAAATGCAAATTGAAACTATTTAACATTTCATCTTATCCCAGTCAGAATAGCTAAGACCAAGAAAACAAAGGACATCAAATCTTTTGATTTGTTTCCTTTGAAATTTCAAGGTAAACTAGGATTGACACTTCAACTTTCTTTTTTCTGAGGCTGAGGGAGGAAAGGATTTGTTTGGCTTAAACATCCTGATCACAGTTCATTACTGAAGGAAGTCAGGGCAGGAACTCAAGGCAGGATCCTAAAAGAAGAAGTTGAAACAGAGGCCATGGAGGAGTGCTGCTTACTGACTTGCTTCTCTGACCTCTGTTCAGCCTGCTTTCAGTATTTATTGAATTTCTGTGATTTTCATACAATATAATTTGATGGTATTTAGATTCATATATATATATATATGTCTTATAGTCTGATTTGTGTCCCTAATTGTCCTTCAGTTTGGGTCCATCCACTTGGTCCACCAAGAGTTCCATTCCTTTAAAGACACCATCTGTCCAATTCCCAGGAGCCATCAATTGCTAAAAGTTCCTTAGGTTGAGTTGGGATTTGTTACCCACTTCCCCATGTCCATCCTGGGATTTTGTCTCATGTATTAAGACTGTTTCAACAAACTATGTTGCTATTTGTGTATTAGTGACATTTTTTTTCTAGGGGTTATCAATAGATGTCTAATTGTAATTGAGGCCCACATAATGGGAGGGAACTCATGTGTGGCATTGTAAATATAGCTAAATACACATGGCTAGAGATATGGTCATAGATCCTCTGTCACATCTCTAGATTAACATAATTCCCTACTTTATTCTAAATATGTATCCTCTTATTTACAGACAAAGTGTAACTTTTACCCACAGCAATGAAGCTTCTTTTTTTTAAAGCTCTCCATTTTATTATTAAATTACAGTTTCATACAGAAAAAATCATTTTCAATGCAATTGACATTAAGATGTTCACACATGCATTTCTAATCTCTATATATCTGATTATTACTAGTGACAGTCAATTACTTTCTGAGCTCCTTGATATCTGAGCATGGCTATAAAGTCATCAGGTAGATTTCAATGGTAATGTTTTTCACATCTACTAGTTATTAAGGAGCAAATTTTTATGCTTTGAAGAATTATTATTTTTTATTTTTTTTAATTCAATAACCACATGATTAGAAGAATCATTTCATTACAGCTTTAACATATTCAGTAAAACACTCCAGAGCAAGGATACATCTCTTTCAAAAGAGGCTGTAAATTTATAGGTTCACGGTAGAATTAATGCAGTTATACAATATCGAAGTCACTATAAACCCTGTAATATATAAAATTGACTGAGTTTTTCCCTTTAAAGAGGATCTCCACTTCATTTTAAAATATGCTGTTTCCTACATTTTTTTAATTTAATTTTTTATTTTTTTAGAAGAAGCATATCATTAAAGCTTTAGTATGCTCAATAACAGTTTCCAGAGCAAAGATACAGCTCTTTCAAAAATTTTAGATTCGCTGTTGAATTAATACAGTTATACAATATTGAACTCAGTATAAACCCTGTAAGACATAAAATTGAATGA
>NW_008355468.1:1011264-1043913 GCF_000622305.1 Nannospalax galili | reverse complement strand
TCACATGGGCTTGGGAGGAGCCCCTGGCTCTTTTCTTTTACCAGTTCCGCCTATGTGAAGATAAGTCAAAGGTCCTGCTCGAACATGGTTGGCTTTGCTTGGAAGCATGGAGGAAGTGATTCCTCTGTGTTGACCCTCCTCTTTGTAGACTGGACACTGGTTCAAGTCCATCTGGTGGGGTCTCCTCGGTCTCTTTGATCAAGAGGACAGGTGACCCACCACCATTATAGTATATTTTGAGAGATGCTCATAGTCCCCTGGAACTAGTCGACCTTGGAAGGCAAGAAGTAAAAGGTGTCCTTTATGTTCCTCTGACCAAATTATTAGAAGCTTCTTTTTGTAACAGATGGAGACTATTACAGAGTTCCAGAGCTGGTCAAATGCAGAGAATAAGTATCTGTGAGATGCTCAACCCTAAGTGACACATCTTCAATGTAGCCTGTACACATAAAATGAATGTATTTCTCAACTCTTACCAGAGACATTTTCTTATGTTGCAGATGAAATAACAGAAACCCACAATTAGGCAATGTGCAGAGAAAAAGACCACAGAGTGGATTTACCTGAATAGGATATCTATTTCTTTTAAAAAACATTTTATTTACTGTTTTTATTTTATATGTATGAGTGTTTTGTCTTCATGTATGTAAGTGGACCAAATGCATGCAATCTACCGTGGCCAGAAGAGGGTGTTAGGCATCAGATCTCCTGGAACTGGAGTTATGGATGGTTGTTCTCATATGGTTGTTTCCATATGGGTGCTGGGTATAAAACCTGGACCCTCTGGAAGAAGAGAAAGTGTTCTTACCTGTGAAGACATCTCTCTACCCTAATGGACATCTATTCCAAACTTACCTTCCATGGCTCAGTTATTATTGTGGAAAAGCTAGCAGAAAGATTGTAGGAACCGGAGAGGGTAGAGATGACCACAAGGAATCAGAGTCTTCTAGACAGCTGGTCAGTCACTCATGAACTCACAGCAATGGTGCCAGCATGCAGAAGTCCTATGCAAACTCAAACTGGACATGTCAACTTTCTATTGCACTTTCTTTTGCACATTCAAAAATGCTTCAAAATAACATTCAAAAATGTTATTTTCTAATGACCTTGATGAGTCCACCCTAATAGTGGAAAAGTTGAATGTTTTTTATTTTCCTTTATTTTAATGACACCACCATTAAGGAGGAGTTTTATGATTCTTTGTGAAAATCAATCTTTGCTGTTAAGTTTTCACTTATTACAAATGTCATATTTAATAAAATGTATGCATGCATTGATCACTTTGGGGGGAATTATTCCAGTACATAGTGATTTTCACTTTTGACTTCATAATGCAATGAATTTTTACCACAGTTCATAGCATTGAGCTATTTTAGAGTTAAGTTGGCTTTTTTTCTCATTTATGTGTCCTTTCTCCTGATTCAGATTATATAAGAGCCTTGAAAACCCTGTAACATTGCAGTACAGACAATGTTAAACTTAATTATTTCTATTGAAATCATAAGTAAGCTATGTCTTTGCCTCTTCCCATGTGGAATGAAAACACTTTGCATAATACTGCTTCCTTCTTGATGTTGATGCTTCTCACCCCATTTATATATCACATGGTCATGTTGGGGAGAATGATTTTTTTTTCTAGATGATAGTGAGCTGTAAATAGATAAGTATTTAACCTCACTCACAAATATATCAGCAGCACCCATTCAGATTTCAAAACTTCCTGTAACTGATGTTACTGTTCACAGATCTTTCTTATGTGCTATGTGTTGTTATAAGTTTATACAAACCTATTAAGAAACTTTAAAAACTTATGCTATGTGTCAGTAATTGATCTCAATTTACACATAGGCCCTGGGCTTCATTTTCAATATTTTATATTGTATCATGCACTAAAGGAGTGTCCTGTTGTTTTTCTGAACTCTGTCAGATATCCTTTGAAGGTTTTTCTATGTGCGCTTTGGATAATTTTGTTAATTGCGCCTTTTCTAAGTCCTTTGCTGATATAAAAATAGGAAAAAATTTAATCATACAATTTATTGGTCAGTACAGATAGTATGTGTTTATTTACTTTATTAGATGATTCTCAATCTATCTTGACTGTGTTGTTTGTGTTCAAATTATAATATTTTTTCTAAAATATATGCCTTTGATAATTTCAAATTTTTGTTGTTATTCTCTGCTACCGGTATATGAAGCATTACATTTTTAAAATTTATATTTATTTTAAATATGTGTGTGTCATGTGCCCATGAATTCAGTGCCCATGAAGGCCAGAAGAGGGAATTAGATCCCCTGAATAAAGCTAGAATTACAGGAACTTATGAGCCATGTGATATGTGCACCAGAAATTAACATGATCCTCTGGAAGAACAGAAAGTTCTCTTAGCCACTGGGCCATCTCTCAAGACCAGGAAGGAATACTTCTGTTCCTAAAACATATACCTTCCTTTTTGTTTTTACCTTCTTATTGCGTTGGAAGTGCAGTAGTTACTTCTCCCCAGAAAGATACTACTACCCTTCTCTTTAATACACTTTAAACACACTTTTATTCCACCAGCAAGTGAGTCAAATTAAAATCTCGTCATTGGAAAAAGAACACGGGGACACAGGGCAGCTGGCCACTTCTCTCAGTCTTTGCAGATCAGAGATTTGAAGAGCCTGCTCCCATTCCTCCTTCCTACGGCTCACCATCAGAAATCAAGTTGGCACTCCATAGCAAAATTGTCCACTGGCCTTTTGGGCACACTTGCTCTTATGTATATGGACTTTCTTTGTAAAAGTTGTTGACTCTGACTTCAAGATGGTCTCACTAGCAAGCCATACATTTGCACACTGCCCCCCACCCCAAACAACACATATAAGCGTTCACATACAACACATTTCTTACCTTATCAGGAATGAGAGACAGTTCTATCAAATAAGAGTGACCATAGTCTAGGAATATAGATTTGTTACCCTAAATACAATGCTCCAAACTGGTAACATTTTCATGTAGTTTTTTAAGGCATTTTTCAAATGCATTGTTGGGAAATATCTGGTAGGCAGGCTACTATAAAGCAGGGAAGTCTCAACTACAGGTCTCAGATGCTATCTGATGACATTCTTAGACTTTAGGTTGGAAAATGCTCATGGCCTGTTCAGATCACAGAGGATTTTATCTTGTTGTTAGAAGAATGTTTGATCAAACACAGTGTGGACGGTTAATGGATATTTAGAGGAACAATGAAAATCCAAGATGAATTAACTCTGAATCTACTACATTCGAAATTCTGCAGTCACTGAAGGTTTTTATTAAACAGCCTTTTATGCTGTTTAATTCCCATGTGGTTCTTTTCCTGGGAAACTCCATTTTCACATTTCTCAAAAAATCTCTGGTTTTCATCACATGTTTTTTTAGCTTTTCCTCATTATTGCTTTTCTTTGGTGATGTCATTCGAGATTTATCAATGAGTGCAAATCACAGTCTACTTCCTTCTCATGTCTATTTATTCTTCTAAATCTCTTAAGGAAAAAAAGATTATATTTATTAGAATGAAATATAAAGCTATAAAGAATATAATTTATATAATAAATGTAAATGTCTGAGAGACTTCAGAATTCAATGTTTATTATTCATGACCAATTCTGAGGGCATGTATACAATGTCAGAAAAGAATAAAATAGAATGTTCCACAGTCTTCTAGATTTACCATATACTTAAATGTTTTTTGTGATCTTTTTTGTTTTTTGTTTTTTTTTGAGACAGGGTCTCCCTGTAGCCCCAGCTGTCCTGGAACTCACTATGTAGACTAGACTGGCCTTGAACTCACAGAGATCTGCCAGACTCTGCCTCCTGAGTGCTGGGATTAAAGGCGTGCGCCACCACGCCCAGCTGGTTTTTGTGATTTTCATTTGACTAGTTTTTATGACAAATGGATATCATCAACTCATAATGCAATGGCACAGATGAAACCTTTGAGTTTTCTTCCAAGTACAAATGGGATTGATATTGACACATATCCAATAGCATGATATTAAAAATAATTTTCATGACTTTTGTAAACTTGCAGAAAGGAAATCATAATAGATATTAGGTCTTATTGCTATTAAGGTTTTGCATGAATTTCACAGCATTCTGTGAGACAGGAAAACCTCAATCTTCATTTTGGGATAATTGAGACAGAGGGGAGATAAAGCTGGCTACATACACATCACAAGAATAGTCAGCATGAGACCTAAGGTGAGAGCTTGGCTGTTAAACTCCAAAGGCATACTGCTGTGTTCTTTGAAGTATTAGTAATATAATCACTTTCTTTATGTTTAAAATTTATGATAGAGGAGAGAGAAACATACAAGAGAGAAAGGAAAAAGAAATAAGTGAGAGAAAGGCATAGAAGGGAGAGAGAAAAAGTGAGAGAGTAGAGAGAGGAGTGGGGAAAAGAGATGAGAGGGAGGCAGACACAGAGGAAAGAGAGGGGAGAGAAACAGAAAGGAGAGATGGAGAGTGACAGAGAGAGAAGAGAGAAGGGAAAGACAGAAAAGAAAGAGAAGAGGGAGCTAGAACGAGAAGTATGATATGAGAGGAGATAGAGAAACAAATGAGAAAGGAGAGAATGAAAGAGAGGAAATACAGAAAAAGGAAGAACAAAGAGCTGAGAGTGAGAACGTAAGCAAGAGGCAGATAGGATGACAGAGAGAGAGAAAGAGAGAGAGAGAGAGAGAGAGATAAAGAGAGAAGGGGAGAGGCCAGTTATGCACTATATGGCTGATTCTTCCATGGAATAGCATCCTCCATTTTAAAGACTGGTTCAGTCTCAACAGAATCCTCTGATGGGGTGGGATCAGGGTAATTGTCATTCGCCTTTGAGTGCAGTGGAAGCTCTAACTCCTGCTACATTTGTAATTTCTGCTAGTACTGTCATAGCCTGGCAAGATAAGGATCAAATGGCCCCTCATACATACATTGCTTCTGTTATATATTTTTGATGCTAACTTCTTATGTTTTATAGCCAACATTGTGGACAATCTCTTATAATCAATTTTTGTAAACTGCATATCTTTCTTTTATCATCTGTTCTAATAATACTTTATTCAGATGATGAATTTAAGCCCCCATAACCTGTTTCATAATGTTATAACTCTATGCAGGGTGTTCAGATGCTGCTGTAAAACAGTTACTGGCTGATGAGGTTTTACTTTGGTTTTCCTGAATGACAGAGGATTCAGTGATTTAGAAGAATCAGAGCCCTAAGTCTGCAGCCATGATGGTTTCCACGTGCCTGCATTAGACTGGCATCCCAGATATAAGGTGGTTATGCTGATAAGAAATCACTCTTGTCCTAGTATAAAACCAGCTGGCTCTTATTCTTATTTTTTTTCCTCCTCTAACTGAAGGTAGAATCATCCTTATTAGGACAGTTTTATGGTCTAATTTTTTAATAGAGTAAAACCTGACATAAATCAATGGGAAATCGAACATTAAACCCTTAAACCTTAAATGACTTTGCTCTCAACTTAACTATGCCGTCTCCTTGAAATACTGACCAGTGACAAGTCATTACTTACTCCATGTAATGCTTGTCAATCAACTGAATAAACAATCAAGAAATCTCTCACAATATTACTCAACAAAACCGCAAGCAACACACAAGGGGAAAAGTTAAATATTTCAAAGACCGCTGGCCCAGGACATGTGTGTAAGTACATTTAATCTGGCTTTGTTCATTGACTGCTCTGACTTCCTCTAGGTTCATTCCAAATTAGATTTTCTAAAGTACAGTAATTCCAGGCCACTACTATTATATTTCAAGAAATGTGCTTTTTGAAATCTTAATTCTGCTTGTTTCAATGGTGATAGTTCTAGGCTTGGCACACAAACACGGGCTTTCCTTCCCCAGTGTTTACTGGCTGAGTTATCCAGCTGTGCCATTGCTCCTGTGTGTCTGTCCTACCTTCATTATTGAGTTATAAAGATATTTTTATTATGCAAATATGTTGTCTAAACTTCCAGATTAAGGAAAACAAAATAGATTTTACAAAGATTAAACCAACAAATCCAAATCTACTTGTATCTGGATATATATTCATTTGTAAACATTTGAGAGGATGTGGGAAAATTGTCATGACTGATAGTTTGTGAATAGGCCTCCATCTTTAAACAGACTTTTTTATACTGGGAATCATGAGTTTAAAATTGCACCCTTTGGCCCAGAGATTGTCCTAAGGAAATAATTAAAGCTTTGTTGAACAGTTTAGGTGAAAGAATGCCAAATGCCAAAACTTGTTCAGAAGAATAGAGCTTTAGGAACAATAGACAGGGCACATTAATAATGCCACTTTACAGCTGATCAAGAAAAGCCTGTGCAGTCATTAAATGAGTATAGGAGATAGTCAGACAGTGAAGAGGGAGTTTTAATTCATACATTACATAATTTCAAATATCCATGGTATATTCACAAAGATATTGAAAAGCATCATCTCTGAGCAGATTATTCCAGACAGTTTCTACATTTCACACTGCAATTGAGTCATTTATATAACAACAAAGCTTTTATTCATTACAATATTGTATTAGTTACTTTTCTGTTGCTGTGATAGAAACATTGACCAAAGCAACTTATAGATGCAAGAGTTTATTTGAGCTTACAGTTCTAAAGGGGTAAGAGTCTTTCATGGCAGGGACCCATCGTGGCAGAGGTGACTAGAGGAAGTTAAGCTCTCGCATATTCAAGTAGGCACAGGAAGCAAGAGAGTAACTTCAGATCTGGCAAGGCTTAAGAACTCTCTTAGCCCTCCCCCAGTGAGGTGCTTCCTCTAACATCGCCATGCCTTCTAAGACCTCCCAAAACAGCACCACCAACTGGGGACAAAGTGTCCAAATACTTAGAGTCTATAGGGGACATTCTCATTCAAACTTCCACAAATATACTCTAAAGATAAAGCAGTTAATGATTGAGGAGATGGTTCAGTATTTCTGCATTAACATGAAGAATGGATTTAGAATGAAATACCTTGTGGTTGTGATGGGTGCCTGCAATTTCAGTCTATGCTGACCAAGACAGTTGATACCAGAGTAAGCTGGCTAGCAAGCATCACCATATTGATGAGCTCTGGGATTGATTGAGAGTTCATGAATCAACAAATAAGACAGCGGAGCTATTGAGGATGATTTTAGCCATCATCCTTGGGCCTTCACACACATATACATGCATACACACCTCTAAACTTGTGCACCTGCCTACCTGTAAAACATGCACATATACACATGAAAATGGAAAAAAGAAAAAAAAAAAGCAGACACGGCAGTTAATAATTGCACGAGTTTTCGAGCACTTGTTATCCAAAGACACTCTTCAAGTGTTTTCCGTGCTAAGATTTCATGTCAGTGAAGTTGTTGCCATAGCAGTACACACACAAACATGCAAGCGTGAACTTGCTTTTCTCCTTTGGGCTCCTCAAGGCAGTGATGCTCTCCAAGTAGAATTCGTTAGCTAGTAATTGATAGTTAATCTTTCCATGGGTTTTGAGATAAACAATTGAAAAGAAACAAAAAATGGCTGTGCAGTGGGTGTGTCAGTGGAGTAAGTTGCTTTCAAACATGGAGATGACGTAAATGCATTAGGGCCGCAGCTAAAACTGTAAGGTTTTGTTAAAATGTGTCTTAAGTCCTTGTTAAGTCATCCATTTCCAAAGTCACCTGCGACTTTGGGTATGTATTTGAACATGGGGATCTTCATCGCGGAAATTTCTCATACTGATGCACTCAGAAAGGATGCTGGCTGATTGGACTTATCTGTGAAAGTCCTTTCTGTGCAGATGGTCAGACAGCAGAGCAAACATGCTTTCATTAGAACTGGTAGGTTTATGTTATTTGAGAAACTGTAAAGAGATTGGAAGAACCTTGGAGGTACCTCAAGGTAGAAAACAAACCTAGTAGGGAACAGAAAATCAGCTTGGGAAGCACATACATGGATTCTTCTGCTTTAGACAATGAAAATGCTTTTGCCTTTTAACCATGGTCATCAAAAATTATTCTAGGTGATTTGGATTGAAACATGTTTGATTGTTGTGCTCATGTCTCACGAATCAAATACAGACAACTGATTTGGGAACAGACAGATCACTGGGATGTCAAAAATATCATAAAATTAGGAAATAAAAACAGTCTCCTAAGTTCCTCAGTTCATAGCACAACAGACAACCCATTTACCTTTACTTATCTTGTTGCAACTGACAACCAATCCAACTTCAAGTGATTTACATTGTTTGTTTATTCATGTTGTCTATTAATTTAATCATTAGAATATTTTCTGATAAGTTGCCAGGAAAAATAGTCAGGGGGATGGGGAGATGGGTTACTAGATAAAGATATTGTTGTAAAAGCATGAGGACCTGACTTCAAGTCCCCAGAATCTATATAAAGCCTATGTACTAGCCTATGTCTATAATCCCTGTGCTCTGTCAGTGAGATGGAAGTGGAGACAGGAGTGTGTGCAGAAGTCCACAAGCTAGCTGGCCTGAGGAAAACACCAGTGAATAATAACAAGGTGGAAGGCAAGGCCCAGCAAACTAAAGTTGTCTCCTGACCATAAGAAACTCCTGGAACATGTGCAAAAATGCACGTAAGATACACACACAGACACACACAGACACACAGACACACACACACACACACGCACACACACACACACACACACACACACATGAAAGAGATTCAAAACCAGATACAGAATATTTTTTTTCTATTGGTTATTGTGAAGGCTCAGAAAATGTGTCCATTGGAAAGTGACCAGATTGCCTTTATTTACACAGAACTGTCCTAGTGTCAGTACTGACACTGACAGACGGATGCCTTCCTTCAAATCCTCCTCATCCATTTAAACAGCAACTTTGGCAGGTGCTTCATTCAGTTCTCAGTCATTTTACAGTGTCAGACTGGAGCTTTACCATCTGACATAAAGAGAGGCAATCACCATGAATTGAATTGCAGATCCCCTAAGATTCATTACGTGTCTGCGTATTGATTTGTGGCTTTGCTTGCATATATTTCAATGGCAAACTCTTCTCTGTGGCTAATCCAGGTTTGATTTTCCCTTTTGCAGGCCTGACCCATATTGAGCAATGTGCCCTTCGTTGGCAGTTATGTCAAGCGTGCCTTATAGAAACATCTAGGAAATCTAACTAGAAGATCTGTTTGAGTCTTCTTTAATGCAATAGATCTCTCTTGACTTTCTCTTCTTGGATAGGCTTCTGCTTTTAGAGAAGAAAGGAGTCATCTTCTTTCGAATTCTATTTCTTTTCATCACTGACCATACTTAGACATTATGAACAAAACTTATACTAAGTTGTGTCGTTTGTTGTCTCTGCTTTTAAGGTACACCCATCTGAACACACATACATACACGCACAATACCTGCACACAGGCACATACACGCACAACACCTGCACACATGCTCCCACTTATATTGCACCTCACACACAAAACACATCAGAGTAAATAAGACATACTGAGCTGTGTGTAGTGGTACCCGAACGTATTCTCATCACTTGAAGCCCTATTTCAATCTCCATAAAAAAGAGCGAAAAAAAATTTTATTGGGTCATCAGTCAACTCTTGAAGGAATACATTGTCAAAAAGTTCAGTTCAATATATATTTTGACCTGGAGAGTAAGAAAAATGTGAGTATGAAATTGAGGTACCATCATTTAGTTCTCCAATTCCCATCTTCTAACTGAAACCTAAATTTCAGATTTTAATTTTTAATTAAGCTGGCTTATACATTTATTCATTTATTATGTGTTTACACATATACCATGACACACATATAGAGGTCAGAGGACATCATGAGGTTGTAGATTCTTTCCTTCTACTATGTGGATTCCGGGGATATGACTCAGGTCCTCAACTGTGATGGCAAGTAACTATACCCTCTGAGACTTCTCACCAGCCCCAAATTTCATATTTAATTCACTCATTAAATCGAACCTGCACATCCACTTCTAGGCTACATATGACATTGTTTTGTCAATTCTTAATCTTACAGTATGTATGCCTCTGGTATATCCTCTAAACAGAAGTGTTCCTGTTCATATGAACACTCTGGCGGATGGGTTTCTCATTTTCATCCTCAATTTCATGCTTGAGTATGTTCAATTTATTAACCCATTCTGCTTCTGATGGCTCTTAATTTTGAACTCTTAGCTTCCTTCTATTTCCAGAAATCACCATCTTCCCCTGTCCACTCTGCTTCTGCTCCACGCAGTGTCTCCTTGGTTTTTACCACCAGCATTTCTTTGATTTTTATTAAAAAATCCTCACGAAGTTGGTTCTATTATTTGTGATTGATTTCCTATTTGCTAATCCTCCTTTCTTATGGTACTTCTGTTCCTTTCATGGAGTTTATAAATACAATCATTCTTAACTGAGTGCTTATTTTTAAAGTGGCTCTTTCCATTTTTCCACATAAAAACACCTTTGGGAGTCCTTTAAGCACTAAGGAGGGAGCCTGGGGTTCTGTTTCTTTAGAAGTTAAGCTTCCTGTAGCTAATGAAAATACTGTTTTCTAGGCCTTTCTTCTGAGATAGATCAGCTCTTCAAAACTTTGTGCTTTACACAAGGCTCCCTTCCAGAGCTACCAAATATAGAAAAACCTTCCACAGTGCTCACAGCACACAGAGCCCGTGCAAACACAAAAATCTTGGCTGGAGGTCCCACCTTGGTACTTTGAGTTGTTTCTCCACAACTAAAACCTGAGAAAGTCTTCCTTTAATACAGATCATATGTACATATATTTTTATAAGTTGATAAATGTATCTTTTCTAAAATTTCTCTGTGTTTATAGCGGAATTTGGAATTACTTTAAAATACTTGCTTTGTCCAAAGCCTTTTCAATATTTTGTTACTTGCTATTTCTGGCTCTATTTCACATTATATAAATACAATCAGATTTTTAAAAAGTTTTATATTTTAGTAATTATGATGTAATTAGATACAATTAAAAATTCAGCTAAATATTCCTCAAAAATCTAACAAATGCCACTGCTGAATTTGATCTTTCAGTGAAGAACAGTTCAACAAGACTACAGTAATTTTCTCTATAAAATTACACAATTATTTGTGATGATTATAGAAAAACCTATAAAATAAAAATAAAACAAAAATGTATATGCATTTTTTCTTGTATTTCACCACATTTAAAATAGGACTGAACTTTGCATATGACTTTTACTGTTAATTTTTATTTATTTATCTTTATTGTATGTATATGAGTATTTTGTCTACATACATGTAAATAAACCCATGTGTGTAATTCCACAGGGCCCAGAAAAGGGCATCAAATCTCCTGGAACTGGAGTTAGAGAAACACTAGTTAGCTGCCATATGGGTGCTAGGAACTGAACACACATTTTCTGCAAGAAGAGCCATTGCTCTTAGTTCCTGTGTCATTGCTTCAACCACAGTAATTGTTTTTTAACTGTGGCCCATGAAATGGCTCACTGAGTAAAGGCAGTTGCTGTCAAACCTGATGACCTGAGCTTAATCCCTGTGATTCTCAGGGTGTAAGGGAAGCATGGACTCCGAAATCTTCTCTGACCTCCATATGTATATTATTCCTTAAATATCAACAAGTAAATGTAATTTAAAATAAACTTAGTAAATTAGGAATAGCCTCAATTATCTGTTGACATAAATTTGCATGGTCATCACCATTGGGTGACTAGAAGTGGGTCTTATGGGTCATTATAATGACCTTGAAAATTAGGAGCATCAGCCCCCACAAACCACACTTTCTTTAGTTTCAGAACAGTTACCTGATGAAATATCATCCCTATTTGCACTTTTAAGGGTGAGAAACAGAATTTTAGAATGATTAGTGAGTTAGTGCAAGAAAATAGCACTAGAACATTTTCAGTCATGAAATGAAACAGGCTCTTGTTCTACAAAATTTATGCATTCTTTGCCATGGCCTCTGAGAATCTCACCCACCTCCTTGGACCTAATGTTCTGTCCTTTACTGTTTGGTTTTCCCATTGTCTACTGTCTTTTTGCTATTATAAATAAATCTTTCTTGAATATAAGTATAAATGTGAATCACCTTTGTAAAGATACTTCTCAGTATAAATTCTTAGAAGTGCAAGTGTTGGATTAATTAACAGCTATTTTCTTTCATCTTATTTATATTTCAAGATTATATTACATAAAGATTATGCATATAGATATATGCACATATATGCCATCTTAAGAACATGCCAATTTTCCTGTCTGTGTGAATATGAATTATAATCAACCCATCTCCTCTTTGCCATTGTTGAAACTCAGACATCATTACATATTTTAGTTTCAATTATTTGATTGTTGGACATGTTGACCATGTCTTCAGTTATTCAGCGAATTTTTTTCAATATGTAGTGTTTTTTTTTTTTTTTTGTTTTTTTGAGACAGGGTCCCCCTCTAGCCCCAGCTGTCCTGGAACTCACTATGTAGGCCAGGCTGGCCTCAAATTCACAAATATCTGCCTGCCTCTACCTCCCAAGTACTGGGATTAAAGGCATGCGCCACCATGCCTGGCTTATATATTTTAGTTGATTTTTTGTGCTTTTTCATACAATATATCTTTATCATCTTTATACCTCCTTCCCTATCTGCATCCTCCACATCCCCCCACTGTACTCCATGCATTCTGTCATAGATAGTAATACCTATTGAGTCAAGTTTGCGTACCCAGATGTTCCTTGATATGAGTTGATCCACTGCAGCCTGCTCAGCCTTTCTGGTGTCACTCCCTTAAAGAAGACCAACCCCCTCACCCAGCAGTGATCAGCTGCCACTAGTTCCTCAGCTAGGGTTGGGGCCTCCTGCCCATCTCCTCAGCTCTTGCTGGGTTTCTGTCTGGTTTCAGTTTGCATGGGTCTTGTGCATGCTGTCACCATTGCTATAATCTGTACGAGCAGGTTCCCAGAAGCCTGAAAGACTCTGTTTTCCTTATGATCATGCACCACACTTGGCTCTTACAACCTCTCTGCCCCTTCTTCTGTAATGGTCTTTGAGCTAGGCATGGGTGGGTGAGGTTTAATATAGGAGTCCTATCCAGGGACACACACTGTGCAGTCTCTTATTCTCTACATTTTGGCTAGTTGTGGGTTTCTATGTTCACTGCCCTATCTTGCATGAGAAAGGGCAGTGTTTCCTCTACCCACTGTTCCACAATGTTCCATGAGCCTTAGTGTAGAGATTCCCTTGTAGATGTGCCACTTAGGACTGGCCACCTCTCAGACACTTATTCTCTGTGTATGACCAGTTGTGGAACTCTGTAATAGTCTCCATCTGTAACAGTCTCCCCCAAAAAGAAGCTTCTTTGGCAGAGGTAACAGGTTCAGTGTGGGTTGGGGGAAGGCATGGATGGGGGAGGGGGTCTGGATATCGAGTGGAAAATGCTGTTTGAAATTTAAAAAGCTCATTTAAAAAAGAAGCTTCTTTGATGAGTGGTGACAGGTGTACTTGTCTGTAATATAAAGATACGTATTTGGCATACAGTAAGAAATTATGTTTATATACTGACGTGACGAATGTAGTATTTGGCTATGTTTACGGTATCATATATGAGTCCCCTCCCACTGATGGATCTCTGAGTTCAATTAGATAGCTGTTGATTACCCTCAAGATAATATTGCCACTAATACACAGATAGTTTGCTGTGCTGATTATTGTTGTGCTTATTGGACTTTAAAGCTGAGGTTGGACCATTAAATTAAGATGCTAAGGGAGAAGATCTTTGGAAACTACGAACCCTACTTCAGGGAGGAGGTTTCAAGTTTAGTTTGAGTTTCATTGCTCCAAGTCTTGTGTCCAAAATATGTTCTATCTTCAGCAATATGGTCTTGCCTTCAAGTTCTTGGAAGAAATCAAGGTCTGAGCCAATAGTCTGTGTTATTTTGGGACTCTCTTGGACTACCCTGACCAAGAAATTGAAGGACGGGTTCTCTTGTCTGGCACTGTGTTTGTTGGTAAGTAGCTTTTAGCTATACACATGCACTAATGTACAGATATTGTATGTGTATTTTTCGGAAGGTTTTGAACTAATATAGTTTCCTCTGTTTTTTTTCCACCACGTAAGCATCTCTTCTCTCTCTTCTTGTCTACCCTCCCTCCTCCTTCCCCAATGAAAGTTCCCGCATTTTCTCCCTTTCCCCCTTGATAATACTTGTCTCCTAATTATTGGCCCTCTTGAGTTTATTCTTCTCCTTCACCCTCTTGGTTCCTTGCATTACCCTACCTCCTTCCTTCCCAGTTAAATTCTTCAATTTTCCCCTTTCCTCTCAGTAACACCTGTCTTCCACCACCCCCTCTCTAGGGCTCCTTCTTTCCCTGCCCCTCCAGGTTCCTTTCCACTTTTCTCACCCCTGCAATTACATTGGACTATATACTCACATATAAGGATTGGGTGCTAAGAGCCACAAATGAGAGAGAATGCACGCCTCTTGTTTTTCTGAGTCCGTTACCTCACTCAGTATAACAGCTTTTAGTTCCATTTATTTAAATGTAAATTTTATGATTTCATCTTTCATTACCTACAAGTAGAACTCCATGTGTGAATGTACCACATTTTCATTATCCATTTGTCAGTCAGAGGCATTCTTAGCAGGAGAATCTGAAGATCTTCAGCAGGACGATCAGGAGGGGCCCTAGAGAGAGCCATGTCAGGTGGGAACAATGGAGAGAAGGGTCCTACCAGCTAGGCAGAGTAGGCGCTCTCTTCTGTTAAATGTTTGAAAGTATTTTTACTTTTTTGAGGGTGGGTAAGTGTACAGAAAATTGACATGCAAGAAAATAAATCTTTTTATTAATTTGCATGTAAGCTTTTTTTGTCCTATGCCTGTAAGATAAGGCATCTTGATCCAAGTCTAAATTTATTAGAGATGGGTGTGTCGGCTCACATCTGTAATCTCATTACTTGGGAGGTGGAGGGAATAAGATCCTGATTTCATGATCAGCCTTAGCTAGACATCATATGTGTGATCATCCCAGATATTTGAGATCCTGTTTAAAAATAAAACACAGGTAAATAAAGTGGCTAAGCATGAAACCTAGAATCATGGCTTTGTCAGTGTATTATTTTATTTTCTCACAGGTGTGACAAAATACCTCACAAGAAGCAACTTACGGGAGGAAGGGTTGGTTTTACTTCATATTTGGAAGGGATACAGTTCCAACTCAGGGAAGGCACAGTGGTGGGAAATGAGGTTGCCTGGTGACATTGCATTCGCAGTCAGAGCCTTCACAGGCAGAGAGTGAACAGCAAATGGGGAAAGGTTATAAAATCTAAAGGGCCTTCCCCTGGGCCTCACTTCCTTTACCTTCTAAACCTTCGCCAACTGTATCACTACCTGGGGACCACGTGCTCAAATACATGAGCTTATGGGGAATATGTCACATTCCAATCACCATGGCCATTGTCACATTGATAAAAGTACTGGGTCTGTACCCAAGTCTGCACAAAACCACAGGAGGGTGCTCTATACAGCACCATGATTTTTCTTCACTGATTGACATCACTGGGGTGTTGATTAATTGAAAATCTGCTGAAAACAATAACAACTGATCCTAACCTTCTGGGGATCAACTTTGAAGGCTCCAAGATATCTTCAACATAATGGTTTATAGTATATTTGGCATAATGAAATTTAGATTTATTTGCAGTGAACCACTACAAACTTTTGATAATTAAATGTGTCCTTTGTCACTAGGGACCAAAAAAATGCAATCTTTAAATCAAGAGAATAATTATTTTTCCCGACAAGATTTCAGAGTGCTTGATAGGGTTTCTGGATGCGTATACATGGATTGACAGTCCTCCTTTACTGTGTTTCCCTTGGGTAGATATCTAAAAGTGTTCCTAAGGTTCAGCATTAATGAGAGCAAAGTCCATTAACCCTAAAAAACACCTTTGCTGCTCAGGGGAATATCCACCTGGAAAGTTTTAGAAGGGTATTTTTCATCATTAAATTAAAACTCAGCTTTGAAAAATAAAGCATGAGGCCCTTTAAGGGGCGATATAATACATGAAAGAAATTCCTCATCTTTTCTTCTTGATCCTAATTGTGTTTGTCTTGGTGTTTATATAAAGAGGAAATGACTCATATAACTTTTTTGCATGCAATTGACACTTGTTAATATTTCTTATACTTTTAAATGTTGGAGCAATGTGAAATAGCTCAGTGGGTAAAGGCTCTTGATAACAATCTTGACAGCCTAAGTTTGATCCCCGGGACCTGCATGGTGGAATGAGAGAACAGATTCCTTAAAACTGTCCTCTGACCTCCACTTCACACCATGGCACATGCACTTTCACATAGATCACACACACACACACACACACACACACACACACACACACACAGAGATCAGCAAATCAGTAATTGTAAATGTTGGTACAGTGCAGAATACTTGGCTCACTTTGCTGAAGTAGTTGCACCTAGGAAGGTAGGCAAACTTGCATGTAAGTCAATGACCAATCATTACAAAGAAGGTAAGGGAAGAGGCACTGTCCACATCCTCAGCTGGCCCAGGGGCAGCACATCAATTACCAGGCAGCACACAACACTCACCTGACACATCTCAGCAATTCTTTCTCTGATGAAGAGAAAGTCGCCTGTGAGCACTGAATGTACTGAGTTGGAACAAACTGAAAGCCCAGGAAATCTTACAGAATATCGATAAAAGAGGATGGAGGTTGAATAGAAGAACTACTGTGTAGTTACTTTGCATGTGTGTCTCTTTCATGAACTCATTCAGATAGAAAACTCTGAATGGATAATTGTTCTCTATTTTGTAAATAAATGAACTAAGACACAGAAAAATGAAGAAATGTCCTCATCAGATGTGCGGTACAGCCCTGGGCAAGGCTGATGCAGGGAAGTGCCCTCAGGACCAGGCTGCCTGTTCTCTGGTGGGGACCAAGAGCAGGTGTCACGTCCATGAGGACGCCTGCCAAGTTCCTTTGTAGGTCAAATTGCAAACCTTTTGTGTATTCCTGTGATTCTTACATGAACTTGAAGATCTAGTCCTAATTAAAGAATTTAAGCAGAGAAACCCAGGTTACATCTGATTTATAATTTTCTACTTTGCATTTTTCTAAATGGTGGCTAAGCTTTCTATGTATCTTGGCTTTGTTATATGATTGTGAACTTTAAATACTCAATGTGTTAACATTCTATTTAAAGAAAATGTATGATTGATATGTATATACATCTTCACAATTAATAAATTAGGTGCATACATACTAATGAACATGATTATAAAAAGTAGTAATAGCAATAAAATATTTTATTTAAAATATTTCATTTGTATTACAATGGACAATAAAAATAAGCCTTTTTAAAAAATTTATATACAGTGCTTATTGTATTTCAGTTTGCTTTACATAATTGATGTTTAGATGCATAGCCATTAGGAGTCTAATCATGCTGCAGGATGACCTCACATACATGGGCAGCATTAATAGAACATAATGGGTTATTTTTTAGAGACATAAAGTTTGGAGGGAGATGGAGAATGAGACATCTGTCATGATCATTGCAGTTTTTAACACACATATTCTCACTTATACACATACATGCACATGCACATACACACATGCAAAAGGGCACAAGGAAAGTTGAGGATCTGTTGTGTGGCTTTCATGAGTGCAATGACAGTTTCCTTGTGACAAAGCACATCGAATTTTGCAAACTACGTGAATGTTTTTATATGAACTATATTTAAATAAGACTGTCTCTGTAAGCACATGAACATATTCAATTAGGCAATAGATGAAAGTGAGACTCAGAAATATAAGTATGAAAACTGAAGGAGACACTAAGAAACAATGACTATGACAACGCGGGAGGATGCAAACACTGAAGATGGGGCAGCACTGCACAGTGGTGTGGCAAGGGGTAGATTTTTAATTATCTTTGCTGATACAAGAGCATAAAATAACATGATCATAGTCTTTTTTCTTTTGCTGCTATACAAAATACCTTGACCAAAGCAACTCACAGGAAAAAGGAATCATTTCAGCTCACGTTCACAGTACAGTCCACTAGGGTAGGGGAAGTCGAGGCAGCAGGAGCTTGAAGCAGATGGTCACATTCCATCCACAATCATGAAACAAGAAAGCAGTGGGCGTCAGTGCTCAGGTCATCTCTCTTTTTGATTTAGTGCAGGATTCCTGCCAGGGAATGACTCCATCCACAGTTAAGATGAATCTTCCTTTATTAATTAACTTAATCAAGATTATCTCTCACAGTATGCCCTGAGTCTATAATCCCTCACAGCTATGCCTATATTACCCCAGTTGACAATTAACAGTAACCACACCTCAGAGAAAGAGACAATACCTAGCTGCACTTTCTAACCAACCCAACCTGTTCTTTATTGGTATTTGTTTAAACAGAGACATATGATTCCTCAATGATATGAGGAAAACTTATGTACTTTACCCATAGGATGCCTATGTTCTATCATGAACTTTGCAAATGCAAATGTTAGTATCAAGTAATAACAACCATAATTTACAAAGATGAAGTCTTAAAATGAGTGGGTGTTTCAAGATCATTCTTAAAAAATAGCTCCTGACTTCATTCAGTCTATCCCTCCCTGGTTTAGTTCATAAAGCAAACTTCGTAGATCCAGTATTTAATTTTAAAGATTGATACATCTTTATTTTGCCTGTAACAATTCTCTTCATTTAACATGAAAAGAAAAAGGAAGAAACAGAAATCAGTGACTGAAAGTTGCAGCCCAGGTTTGTGTCATGAAGCCAAGGCTGCCTGAGATAGTTTTGTATCCCATCTTAATTTTAAAAATAAAAATAAAGCCCAAAGGAAAATTACTTTTATGGTTTTCATCATTCTCTAGTTCTAAACTTGTTATCTTTATTTCCCAGCCATTGAGTTCCTACAAGGAAAACTTTCCTTGTGGGTTGTTCAAGATTACTTAACAATTGAACTCATTCCATTATGAAGGCTCAGATTCTGCTAAAATACTTGCTCTTACACTCTCTGTTAAGCAGCTGACATCCAAGTGGAAGCTAGGAAAAGTATTAATTCTAAAATTAATGAGGTATAAATACAAACTTTTAGCCTTGCTTAGACAAAAATATCCCCAGAGCACCCTATTGATTATTTTCATCAGTCAATAGTGTGCTGTAAGTGAAGGTTCTATAGAGACCTGGGCAGTGAAAGGCAAGAGGTCCCTCAGAGCAAGACTTAACAAAAAAGTCAGAAAATTATTGGGGCGAGCCACCTGGGACCCCACATTCTGAAGGTATAAGATGCTGGCAGGTGGGTACTCAGTACTCAGCAATGAGATGTGTAACCCTGATGAATGCAGGTCCCCCCACCAAGTCACAGCCAGAGAACCTACATGCATCTTACTCCTCAGACATCTTCCCAACTTGGGTCATTTCTCCCAGAAAACATTGGAAACCAATTTCATTAATGAAAATTTTCACTTCAATTTAAACATCCTGACAAAACAGTTGTCACACTTCACATAGAAGACATGTTTAGCAAGTATTTTTTCAACAGTCACTATAGGATGCACAGGTGGAAGAAATTTATTTATATGAGAAAAGCCCATGAGAGACTTTTTTTTTGACCTTTATGCATGCAAGCGTGTGTGCATGCAGTGCGTGCGTGTGTGTGTGTGTGCATGCAGTGCGTGTGTGTGTGTGTGCATGTGTGTGTGCATGCGTGCGTGCATGTGTGTGTGTGTGTGTGTGTGTTTGTGTACACTCTCTTAATCATTGCCTTATTCCCTTGGGGAGCCTGGAGTCAGACATCCTCCAGTTTCTGACCCCGTGTTTCTACTGGGGTTACAAATGACAAACGTACACTATACAATAGCCAGCTTTTAACATGATTTCTGTGATTGGAACTCAGGTCTGTATGCATGTACAGCTAGCACTCTTACCTGTTGAGCTATCCCCCAAGACCAATTTGTTTTTTGTCAATGTGTCAAGCAATCTGAGACATCCATGAAGACTCTATATGAATACTATCTAACAAACAGTCAATGAGCCACAAATACAAACTATATGTAGAACTTCATCAAAATGTAGTAAGGTCGAGCATGGTGGTGCATGCCTTAATTCCACTATTTGGGAGGCAGAAGCAGGCAGATCTCTATGAGACTGAGGCCAGCCTGGTCTACACAGCAACTTCCAAGCCAGATGCAGCTACAGTGAATCCATGTTCCAAAAATAGAAAAACAAAACAAACAAACAAAAATCTCACAGACTTTATGGGGCTAGAGAGATGATGGGCTAGTATTTAAGCACACAGGCTGCTGTTGCAGAGGAATGGGGTTTGGTTCCCAGCAACCAATATAGAGGTGAACAGCTGTCCCTAATTCCAGTTCCATGGGATCTGACACCATCTTCTGGCCTCTGTAGGCACTGTGTGCATGTGGTACACTTGCATACATGCACACAAAACACTCATACACATTTTTAAAAGTTCAACAATATGTAGTAGACTCAAATGAAGTAGTTAAAATAATATTATTTGATTTATCTCAATATAGCTAAAATATTCTATTTCAGCATGTAATCAGGGAGAGATATTTATGTAAGTTTTAAAAGTCCACTGTGGGCTTTCTTTAAATTTCTAGAACATTTCAACTCAGAGAGCTCAGTTCACAGATGCTCTGTCACCTTGTATGTCTGGAGTCCACAATATTTGACTGAGTATTGACTCTTGGCTCAGAAAAAAAAGGTGGTATGAGTGAATACAAGCACAATTTTGAACACAAACACACACACACAGACACACACAAACACACACACTTCAGTTGAGCCTTAGAGACCTGTTCTAGTTTCATTCTGTTTATGTGACAAAATACCATGTAAAAACCAACTTAGGGAGAAATGTTTTATTTTAGTTCACAATTCTAGGTTACAGCTCATTGTGTCAGGGAAATCACAGCAGCAGGAGCTTGGGGCAGCTCATGGCACATCCACAGTCGAGAGCAGAGAGAGGATGAATCCATGCTTGCTGACTTGTTTGTGCTTAGATCAGTTTTTCCACTCATACAGTCCAGGGCCTTCTGCCTAACAAATGGTGCCATTCATGATGAGATCTGTCAATGAACTCCAGGCAATCATCGACACGCACACACACTCTAATTCACTGTAGACAGTCCTTCACTGAGACCATCTTCCCAGGTAAGTCTAAGTGGTGTCAAGTTGACAATTAAAACTAATCATCATAACTTACAGTTCAGATTTTCTACCTCCATAAATAACTTTTCTATAAAAAAGATATATTAGAATTGATGAGGAATCTTAAAAGGGATGTTTCCAAATACAGACACCCTATAGGCCTTTAGAAACCAATAGCAGGCCATACTGAGAAATTATTTAGTTCCTGTCTTTCTCATTGGGTTATAATGCATACTAGACAGAAAGTCAGTAATAGCTTATAAATTCTACCTACCAATGTGGACTTGTTTCCTGAGTCATCAGTTGTAGATATTTCCTATGCACGTTCTTACTTTAACTTGATCCTTACCTCCTATTTGTTTGAAGGTGAAAAGTCCTCTGTAACGTCATGTTTTTGAATATCTGCTGTCCAGCAGGTGGTGCTGATTGCGAGGGTGTGGAACTTTTAGGATCAGAAGGCTAGCTAGAGGAAGCGGGTCCCTTGGGGGCAGGTCTTTAGGGGTATAGTCTGGCACCAGCTCCTAGTTCTGTTCCATCCAGTTCTCAGCTCTTGATGTAACCAGTTGCTGCATTCCAGCCCAAATTCTTGTTTCTCTGTCATGTTGGACTGTTTCCTCTGAACCCATGAACCCAGAAAAATCCTTCTTGGAGCATGCCACCCTCCCTGGCAAGCAATTCTAATCAAAACTCAGTGCACCACAAAGAAAAATAAGTAATGGGAGGAGGAGCTGGGCTTAGGAAGAAGGGTTTCAGCAGAGATGGACGGGGTTAAGAGAAGGGAATTGGGTCTGAAAATGACTCAAATTCTATATACATGTATAAAACTGTCAAAATAATAAAAGTCCTTCCTCCCTTAATTAGTTCTTTTCATATATGTTTTTCAGGAATTAGTATTTCTCTCCTTTTTAACAGTCTCTGTTTCTTCAGGTTTGCTTAATTCCTATGGTACACAGATGCTACTGCAAAGTTTAGCTTGATTTCCATTGTTCAAGTGCAAAAGAAGTCCCATTTAAAAAAATAAGTCAGCTAAGATGGGGTATGTTGGAAGCATGCCAACCAGTATATATGTAGCTCCTAGAAAAATAGGAAAAATGGTAGGAAAAGAGAGGTAAAATTCCTCATTGAGCAGCACAGCTTAATTGAGTTCTCATGGCAATTCCCATATCTGTCCCTCATTCATTTCCCACCAGCATTTCAAGGTGTGCCAAATGAATTTCATTTTGCAAGACATCCAAAACACTCTCAGAGTACACTTGCCAGGGTAGAATCAATAGCAGCCCAAGAGATAGCTAATTACACATGTTCATGAGGTTCAAGTTAGAAAGGAAGGCAGGCAGACACTCTAAAGAAAGTAATCCATGCCAAGAGGTGGAGCCATAGAATTGGATGCCAAGGCATGTTAGCCATATTGTAAAAATGATGAATAAGTATTTCCACTACAGAGAATGTTTATAGTTATAAATTTGGGGAAATTGAACATCACTAGGTTTGTGAATTTCACCCATTAATAATAAGTTAAAACATTTTTCAAATATGCAAGGGCTCTATGAAATAAACTCCATTCTAGTAAATGTTGAGAACGCCTCAAAGTTTAAGTATACCAACATGGGGGCTGATGAGATTACTCAGTGGGTAAGGGTGCTGTCTGCCAAGGCTTAATACGTCAGTTTGATGCTGAGGACCCACATGATGGAAGGACACAACTGACTTCCACAAGTTGTCCTGTGGCTGTCACCTGAACACACCAGTACACACACACAGGCACACACACACACACCAAAAAATGAATAGATGTAATACTTTTAAAATTAAATAAAAATACCTAAAATAAAATGTTCCGTAATCCACTGTGTGTGTAAAGTAGGTGAGTCTTCCCTGTTTATTTACCTACTACATAATCTCTAGTCCCGTCCTCTTTGTTACTCTCCCCAATTTTTGGCAATGCTTTTTTACATACAATTTTAATTTATCAGTTTATATTTTTGTATGCTTTCATTTCGATCCAGGGGGAGGTCTAACTGAAGCTCTTGGAGTATTCAAATAACTTTTAGTCACACTTGCAGTAGCACAGTGGCATGATTAGAATTTGGGAAAATTCTAATCACTGAATCTGAAGAGATTCAGTGGTAGGTGGGAAAGCAGGGACAGCGAAAGACAATCTCCTTATGTAGAGGAGACTGTCAGCCCATCATGAGTGTCTTCAAAAAAATCTTTGTATTAGATACCAGCCATCATTATGTTACATTTGTTTGTGTGTGTACAGGTGGGCATACATGTTGTGGTGCATGTGTGGAGGTCACAGGACAACCGTGGGAGTCAACTCCATCCTTCTACCATGTGCGTCCCTGAAATCAAACAGGTTTTCCAGCTTGACAGCCAACACTTTTACCTGTTGAGCTGTGCTTCCAGTTGTTCCCTCATAGGCGTCTTGGTGAAAGGACAGAAACGTGATTATATGATGTGCATGCCACATCTGTTCTAATCCCGTGAAGCCCGAGCCCTTCGAGCCCAGAGAGCAACACACTATCACTCATTCTGCTCCAAGTTTGTGCACATCAGCGATCCCTGTCCTGAGTAAGTGAACCCCAGGAGCAGAAGCTTCACGTCTGAGTGATGCCATTGGATCTGATAAACTCACAACTCCTCCCACCAGGGATGGGAAAATCTCAGTGATGACAATGGATGAGCGTCGTACTGCACTAACAATAAACGGGTGAGAAAAAGCAACGTGGAAACCATTCTCTTGAGCGCTGTATTTTTACATGTTTGTCAAAAATTATGGAAAAAGAATTTAGCAGTGATCTTCCCACCCATTTGTGTTTTTGAAGTCAGTTCTTGCCAAAATAATGACTTTTATTTTTAAATTAATTTGATTTCATTAGTCAGGCAAACAGGATCCTTCTAAACTCTCTGGGTCAAATTGGGAATTGTTTGGTTGAAATTGGTTAAAATACTTGATTTGATTTTCTTTTTCTAAAAATCACAGAGAATGAGTGAAATAAGTTTATCTTCTGTAACCTAGGAATTTTAACTCACTGAAATATCTGACTTTTAAAAATCAATTAATTAAAGAAATCTTAACCCACTGAGTCCAATTAGGGCTGCCCACTGCATACAGATGTGGGGTATCCACTGGTGCATGGTGAATCTATCGGTGGTCACAGTCCCAATAAAAAACAAATGAGTCTCTCATTTGAAACAAGGTCCTGTGTTTCACAGATTCCTGTAAAAGTACAATATCTGAGCTTTGTTCGACTTTCTAAATCCTCCTTTTTTGTGAGACAGGGTCCCTATAGGCTCAGATGGCCTGGACCTCATTACAGAGACCAGGACCACTTCCAAGTGCTGGGATTAAATCAGGCACTACATTGCACAGCTGACTTTTTAAATCTGAAAGGTTAAAACAAATTGAACCTAGAATGGAATAACTTGTCATTTAATGGTGTATACAACAGTACTATAGAATAAGTAGACAGTTCTAAAAAAGAGCCACAAGACCCATAGAAGAAAGTACAGATGCCAGGAAGGAAAGTTGCCCTTGTGTGAATAAGAGTACATTCACGGAAAAGCATCTTAGTAACGGGATGGAGACATGCCAAGTATTTATCTTCGATGTTTTATAGCTAATGCTGGCAAGATTAATAAATGAAATTCAAAAGCCTGGGTCGATCTTAAGATGGTAAAACAAACATAAGAAAAAAGGCATTTTCAAAACACAGCTTTGTTTAAATTAGGCATAAATCCTTTCACTGTCCTGATTCTATGCTTAGTCTCTTGGTTTTCAAGTGATACAGAATAATAAGGAAAATATGATCTTACATTTCTAGGGCTAAATATGCTCTGTAATAGTCTCAGTTTTAAAGGTCGTGTGTAAGGGGTTGGAGTGATGAGATGGCTCAGCAGTTATGAGAGCTGGCCGCTCTTACAGAGGACCTGGGTTCGATTCACAGCACCAACACAATGGCTAACAACTATCCATGACTCCACCAGGAGACCCAATGCCCACTTCTGACCTCTGCTTGCATTTCCTGACATGGGTACACTTACATACATGCAGGCAATACATGCATAAACATAAAATAAAGATGATAAATAAAATATTTTAAAAAATTTAAAGTTGTGTTGTAAGAGAAACAAAAGACTAAATACATGCAGGCACAAGACATCAAATACACGGCATCAGAAGAAAATGTATACACAAAGGTTTTAAAGAGCCACATTTTTTCATATTGTTTACAGAGTTTCAAGCAAATCCATAAATGAAAGGTGACTTATTGAATGAGCTGTTGCAACAATGGGGTTTGGAAACTTTGATCTTAAATTTTCTTGACAGAAGAATAATCTTAGAAATGCAGTACCAAGAATGTATAAAACAGCTCCCAGGCTGTTAGTGCTCTCTTTTGCCTAAGCATCGGCAAATCTTATTAGACAACCTCTAATGACATCTGAAATGTTAATTCCTTTACACATTCTTCTGTGTAAAGGAATTAACTTTCACTTAGTTTGTCATGAAATTAACACATATCAACAGTGCCAAGATTCATAGAAATATAGACAAAAGATAAAATTCAAAAAATCATTCACATGTCCAAAAGTTTTGAAGCTTTATGGATTAAACTTGATCATTGATAACATCATACATGTACACTTTGCATTCTGATTGCACTTCCCCCACCCACTTACTTTCTTATTTCTCTTCTACCCACATCACCTCAAGTCCCCACTATAAGTCCCCTCCCCTTATATGCTTTCATGTTTTGTTTCATGTTTTTTAAACTCAACAAATGCAGCAGCAGCTTCTATTGATTTTTATGTAGATTTTTATTGAGATTTTGTGCTTTTCTTATAATGGATCTTTATCAAATTTATATCCCTTCCCCATCCACATTCCCTACCCCCCCTACCAGATTCCATGAACTCTCTCATATATGTTAAAGCCTAACCTTTCAAACATTTTTACGCACATGTCCCTCGGTGCAAGTTCATCCCCTGGAGTCTAGTAAGCTTATCTAGAGTCTCTCCCTTAAAGAAGATCCACTCCCCTTCACTTTGCAGTAATCTGTTGCCAGTCATTCCTCGGCTAAGGTTGGGGCCTGCTGCCCGTTTCCGCAGTTCTATGCCGGGTTTTTGTCTGAAGGAGTCAGCATGGGTCTGTACATGTTGGCACCACTGCTGCTGGTTCATAGGAGCAAGGTCCCAGAGGCCTGAAAGCATGCTTCTTTATGTTCATGCACCAACCCTGGCTCTTACAGTCTTTTTGCCCCCCACTTCCCCATAGTGTGGGTGAGTTAAATAATAGTGCTCACCCACCCTGAGCCACATGTGGGTGAGTTTTAATATAGGAGTCCTATCCATGAACACTCACTCTGCAGTCTCTTATTTTCTATACCTTGGCCAGTTGTGACCTTCTGTGTGCATCGTCGTCTGTTGCATGAGGAAGCTTTGCTCGGGAGAGTTGAGGGATGCATTAGTATTCTCTCTACCCCCTGTTCCGCTGTGCTCCATGAGCCTTGGGTATCAAGGTTCCACTGTAGATGTGTCACTTTGGGCTGGGCATCTTTCAGATGCATATTCCCTTTGTGTGACCAGTTGTGTAACTCTGTAACAGTCTCCATCTGTTAGAAAAGGGAGCTTCTTTGATGAGTGGTATACAGTATATTTGTCTGTAAATATAAGGATCCATATTTAGCTTTTCCTAACAGGTTAATTCTTTTCTGTGAGACACTGAGTTTAATTAATGTTACTGGCATGGCATGGGCAGTATTTACTAAAGCATGGACAGCTAACCAGTTGTTTACACTACTGAATAAAATGACTTCATCACCCTTTGGCTGAGGCTTATCTCCCAGCAGTTCCATTCTGCTTTTGTGATTTCCATTGTGTGAATTTCTCATGCTTCCTCCCTTTCTGTTTCACACGTTATCTCTGGCTCTTCCTACTCATGTTCTTCTTCTTTCATGCTGATTTTAATACATTTCAACTTGCTTTTCAATTCTATGAATTGATGTTCTACCTAGCTTCTTGGCTTCTTGTTATTGGCATCATTACATTTTAGAGCTCAGCCCTGTTTTCATATCTAAGCACACATTTCCAGCTCTACTCTATGCCTAGTTCATAAATCTGATATCCTCTCGAATCGTCACAAGAGTACAAACTTTCTAGTGGTCCTTGTACAACTGTATTACATTGCAGTATATTAACTTGTTTTCCAGTGATGCCACCTTCTTTAAAGTCACTGACTCTCTTCAAACGACTGATACAACTTGCTTTTCATCTTTGATTATCTTCCTATAGTCTATAAACAAGGAGTTAACAGAAATTATATCCTATTTCCGACTTTCTTCACTAATAGTCCACATTTGTGTAAGAAGGAGAGGAAAGAACTTAACTGTTCTGAGCTATTCTCCAGCACCAAAGTCCCATGGCTTCTCTCAGCTAAGCAGTTCAGAGCTTTGCAGGGTTGCAGCTGTGGTCCATGGCTTCCTCTGTGGGTCAGTGCATCATCTACATCAATCAGCTGATTGTTTTTTCTGTAATCAGTCTGAGTTTTCTCATCAGAACATGGATTTATTTTTGTTCTCACTTGATATGGTAATTGTCTGAGTCACTGTGAAGACTGTGCTGAACTTTCTAGATGTCCCTTCATAGAGAGATCTTGGGAAAGTGATCAGCAGGAGACTTATGGTATGAACATCTTTGAGAACTTCCACAATCACACAGACTGTGTCTAAAGTCACTCCCCTTCCCAAGAAGACTCATGTATGTGGATTGCACCTGGCCGTCTTGTCACATGTTGGGATAACTCAGAAGAAACAGCTCTGGAGCAGCCCATGGGATTGGTCCAGCCTTGATTGAGCCTCCATCATGCTGTTTGCCTCTCTGCATAGTGCTCTGTCCTTCACACTCTTTTCTCAGAAGTCCCCAAGGGGCAATGGTTAAGGAGCATCGCGTACATTAGGCACTTTCTCTGATTCTGCTTCCAAAGAACTGACTGGGCAGCAGTGACTTACATGGGAGTTTTCATCTGTGTGATCGTATAAAGGAGGTAAATTTACAGAAGACACGTGCACTGACTAGATCTGGTCTCAAATGACTGAGCCATGCATCTTCTTTAAGCTGGCAGTTGGCATTTCCAATCCCCTTGAAACAGGAATTATTATTTTTACTGCTGGGATTTTACCGAGTATATGGCAGATATGGTTGTGATCAGTCTTTCCTTCAGTCCAACTTTTTCTGAGTGTACTCGAGACATTACAGCATGCTTCTAGCCTGGGAATGTCGCTGCTGCCTTAACATGCTTCTGGCTTGGGAATGTCATTGCTTCTAGCCTGGGAATGTCATTGTTTGCCCTAGTTCTTACATTTTTGCTATTTGCTGTCTTGATTTTTGTGTACCATTGATTATTTTCACTGACATTTGAAGAAAGGAAACCCCCCAAATTTGAAAACAAGCATCCCTATAAGAATGAGTATAGAACACAGTCTTAACAGAGATGATGCCAACACATCTGTGTTGTCAGGAATAGTGTGTTTTCCATAACCAAGAGGTAAAGTTGAACATTGAAATTTATTGAAAAGAAATATTGACAAATTTTCTTGTAAGTATATTTGAAGCTCAAATTAAGATATACTTACTGTCTTAAAATCGCTTTGGTGATAAAGTTCTACTGGTTCAAATAAGGGAAGAAAGACCTACATTTTTCTAATTGAGGTTTCTTTACTCAGAATAGATATCATTGGAATTCAGAGCTTGCATTTAAATAACCCTCATATTGGAATTTGAGCTCTGGGTTTTTCACATAGTTTTCTTACTGTCTCCATCTGTAAAATAGATTTTAATGAGCCCACATGGAATGACTGGAGCATTTCTGGGGAAATGTGCAAGGTTTTTAAACCAGACTGTGATGTACATGGAAAATGATTTACAGGAGCATTTGATGAATGGTACCTGATGCTTCTGTGTGATTGTTAGTCTGTTTTGGTTTGAGTGTGAGGACATAGAATCTGTAGGCAGGCTGGAATCTTTTAGCGTTGCACAGTAAATAACCTGAGCTGAAAACTTAAATTCATTTCTGACCTTGCCCTGAGGAAAGTAACATTGGGAAATGTTTTCTAAGATCTGTTACTCTTTGTTAATTTTTAACATGCAGTTTCAAATTAGTAACAAACTGGTCCACTGCAAGGTTCAGAGACTATGTGCTATGGGAGTCAGATTATAGGATCCATATGAAACGCCTGTGAAATCATTTCAGAATTGTACACATATAAGGTGTCATTACTTTCATTTTATTCTCCAATGTCTTCTCTTAAAGTTTGTTGAAGGTTGTCATAAAGGTCAAGGTTTAAAAATGGTCTCAAAATGCTGGTACTGCATTGTCTGGTTTACCTATAGATTGAAACATAAATTATTAATCCAGTTGGAATATTTTATTTTAAAATATCACTTTAGCTATTTCTTGTTTTATTATTTTATTTATCATTTTTTAATTTTATGTATATGAGTGTTATGCCTGCATGTAGGTAAGTGCACCCGTGTCATGTAATGTCTGCGAAGGACAGAAGAAGCCGTCAGATCCCCTGGAACTGGAGTTACAGACAGTTGTTAGCTTCCATGTGGGTGCTGGGATTTGAACCCAGGTCTTCTTCAAGAATAACCAGTGATCTTAATCACTGAGCCTTCTCTCCAGCCCCAACATCAGTAAAGCTGTTAACTTCCTCTTCAATCAGTGAAGCTATTTATCTAACTATTGATACATTCACCTATCTATGAAGTATGTATGTGTGTGTGTGTGTGAGTGTATGTAAAAGAAATTCAAGGACACTCACAAAAGTATACTTCCTCGTGATCAGTTATTTGTTGAAAATTTTTAGAAGCGGTCAACAGCATTTTATTTTATGAAATAAACAGAAAATCAATGCATGAAGAATTAAAATAGTAAAATGAGTAATACTCATATTTTCCAGTCCTATACATAGATATTTGAGAAGTTTATGAAATCAGATGACACAGGATAATTAGAATGCGTCATTACCATCAGGACTCCACTATCAGTGGAGACTCGAGGCACATGGCACTGCCCCTGGTCACACTGACATCCAACTAAAAAAGTGCATGTGACATGAATACCAGGAAACCCTGCATAGTTCTGCAGAGTTTCTTTCCATTAAGACAAAGGGTTTCAGCGAGGGTGGATCCTGGTTACAGAAAGGACAGATTGAGAAGGCACGTGACACTCAACATGCCTGAGCGCCCCATAAAGAGAAATGCATCCTCACTTAGAAGGACAGGGAGCATCTCATGAATTAAAATTCCAGGGCTATGAGCACCATCAGGCTGTGGCATAAGCCCACCATCTTGGCCACTGCCTGGTAGGATGCTGATTCCTCTGAAAGAGACTGAATGTTGATCTAATCCACACTTTTCCAAACTCAGATGTCTTTTCTCGACGCTTTGTACAGAAAAAAGAAATACATCCTTTCTTTTATATTAGGCTGTGTTCTCAATATTTACCTCCGTTATTGCTGAGCAGGCCCATCTCGGTCTCAGCTATTTGCAAAGCTGCCAACACTAGCTTTGCTTCATTTCTAAAGAAATAAAATGCAACGAAGCCATAATTTAAACCCCAAATGCTTACTATGGCCATTGGCTCTGCTCAATAGCTTGGAGTCTATTTTCTGTGACACTGCTTGTTCCGTCCTAGACTGGCTAATTTCTGACAGACGTTTTCTAGAATATAGATGGACCTGGGTGGAAACTGTCCAGCACTAGTTGCCTAATGCTTATTCTAAACGGATTTTTGCTCCAACCACTTCCTTCTCCCATTTAGCTTTTCAGTTTCTTCCACTTCTCACCTTCTTTTTCCATTTTTTTTCTTTATAACAAATTT
Organism: Nannospalax galili; assembly: GCF_000622305.1. NCBI lineage: Eukaryota > Metazoa > Chordata > Mammalia > Rodentia > Spalacidae > Nannospalax > Nannospalax galili. The sequence continues at coordinate 1,012,845 of NW_008355468.1, read as the reverse complement.
TTAATTTTTGAGAATTTCACACATGAGCATTGTATTGGCAAAATTTCAGCCTTCTTCGAATCCCCGTGGTCTCTCTCCATTTCTTGTTCTCTTCTTTAATTGTTAAAATTCTAATTTTATGTGCTGGGAAGATAACTCAGTTAGTAAAGTGCTTTTCACACAATTGAGATCCTGAGTTGCATCCTCAGAACCTATGTTAAAAGCTAGGCATAGTGACTTGGGCTTGTATCCCAACACTGGAGAGGCAGAAATAGAATGATCCTTGGGGCTGGCTAGCTTGCCAGTTTATCCTAGCTGCTGATTTAAAGACCAATAAAAATCCTGTCTCAAAAAGTCGGTGGGGGGCTAGAGACAATTCTCAGCAGTTAAGAGTGCTCACTGTTCTTTCAGTGGACTTCATTTGGGTTCCCAGTACCCACATGCCACTCACTGTCTGTAACTCCAGTTTCGGGGAATTCAATGCCCTCTTCTGGCATCCAGGGTACTATATGCAGGTGATGCTCTTCCATGCATGCATGCAAAACACTCTCACACATAAACAAAGAGAAATATTAAAAAAGTAAGCAGGTGGCAAGTAAGGAAGGACACCTGAAATTGTCCTCTGGCCTCAACATGCATATACATACATACCCCTGCACCTACATACAAGCACTGGTGCAAACACACACACACACACACACACACACACACACATTTCTTCTTCCAAGTGTACTATGTTCTGAATGTGTCCTAATTTCGTGTGCTGAAACTTAAACACTAATGCAATGACATAAAGATGTAGAGTGGCTCAGAGGAGAATAAGCCATGAGGGTAAAATCCTCACAAGTGGAGTGAAGGCCCTTATACAATAGCTGTCACCAAGCATGCAGATGTTTGCTTCTCTGCCCTTTCACCAAGTGGGGCTCAGTGCTAGAGATTCCACCTTGCAAGCAGAGAATAGGCCTTTCCCAGACAGGCAACTTGGTAAGGTCTTGATGTTGGACTTCCCAGTCTCCAGAACTCTGAAAAATAAATGTCTATTGTTTATAAATTACCCAGAGTATTTTGTTGCAGCCTCATTAATGAACCAAAGTAGAGTCTTCCAGGATTTTTTTCTCCCAAGGATTAAGCAGTGAGGTATATTCAAAGAAAACTCACTGAAATATCTAAAAATTTAGATTCTGTGTTTTGAGAGATGACTCCATGCTTAAGAGCACCTGCTGTTCCTGCAGAGGACCTGAATTATGTTCCCAGCACCCACCTGGTGGCTAACAACCGTCTGTAACTCTAGTTCCAGGGGATCTGATCACTTCTAACCTCTGCAGGCAATGCATGACATGGGTGCACTTACATACATGCAAGCAATACATTCATACACATAAGATAAACATCTAGGCACTACTTGTTACAGTATTCCTAATTCTACCCAGCAACCAATGTTCCCTCTCTGCTGTGGCATTCAGATTAGTCTGATTCTTCATAAAAAGAACAAAGAGAAAAATTTGTTTTGGTCTTTTCTCACTTCCTGTTCAAATTATTTCTTGGTCATAAGTATTGTACAGATGATTCAGAATATATTAAGAAATAAATGTTGTTTCACTG
>NW_008355468.1:965798-1010820 GCF_000622305.1 Nannospalax galili | reverse complement strand
TTTTTAACTATAGTTTATTGAATTTTTGTGGATTTCATACATAGATCTTAATCATATTTAGCCTTCCCTCTGTAGCCTGCCCACAGGACTTCATGAATTTTGTCATATATCTTAAGGCCTATAAAGTAAAGTTTGTGGGCCCTGATGTCTCTCAGCATGAGTTCATCCACTGGAGCCTGTTCAGCCTGTCTACCCTCACTCCATCATATTTAGCCTTCCCTCTGTAGCCTGCCCACAGGACTTCATGAATTTTGGCATATATCTTAAGGCCTATAAAGTAAAGTTTGTGGGCCCTGATGTCCCTCAGCATGAGTTCATCCACTGGAGCCTGTTCAGCCTGTCTACCCTCACTCTCATAAAGATTAACTCCCCCTCACCTAGCAGTGATCAGCTGCCAATACTTCCTTGCCAAAGTTGTGGCCTCCTGTCCATTTCCTTACTTCTACGCTGGGTTTTGTCTGACTGAGCTGGCATGGATCTTGTGCATATTGTTACCCTTGTAAGTTTGTATGAGCAAGGTCCCAGGTCCCAGATGCCTGGAAAATTCTGTCCCATTATGGTCCTGCACCTCCTCTCTGGCTCTTACAATCTTTCCAGCCCCTTACACAGTGGTTCATAAGCCCTGTGTGGGGGAAGTCTAATGTAAGAGTCCTGTCCACATGCTGCAGTCTTTTATTCTCTACACTTTGGCCAGTTGTGGCCTTCTGTGTTCATCGCCCTGTTGTATTAAGACTCTTCGTGGAGAACTCAGAGTTGCACGAATATTCTCTCCACACCTCCTCTCTGGCTCTTACAATCTTTCCAGCCCCTTACACAGTGGTTCATAAGCCCTGTGTGGGGGAAGTCTAATGTAAGAGTCCTGTCCACATGCTGCAGTCTTTTATTCTCTACACTTTGGCCAGTTGTGGCCTTCTGTGTTCATCGCCCTGTTGCATTAAGACTCTTCGTGGAGAACTCAGAGTTGCACGAATATTCTCTCCATTTCTTGTTAGAATCACTATGCTCCATGAGCCTTAGGAAGTGTTCTTTTTTTCAAGTGAAAAATGGGACTATCATTGATACCAAGTGTAAGAATCACTGAAATGCTAAGTTTCCATAAAACATTGACTGAAAATGAAGTTCCGCTGACAGGCCTGTCTGAGTGGCAGCCTGAAGGCTGCCTGAGTCCTAGAGTAGCCATGACTGCAGCCCAAGAAATTTGTAGACAGCATCATATTGTAATGTCAGAAGGTCAGATGTCCTTTGTAGTAATATTCAGACTGCGCTTCCTCCTTTTACTTGATACATAAGGAAATAAAACAAAAGATGAATGATAAATAACTATACATTAGAATGTAATAGTAAAATTCCAAAATAACCACCAGAATATCTCTCTACCATATCCTACTTTATACAAATAATAATCAAAAAGTAAATATAGTTCTCAGTCCTACATAGCCTTAAAAGATCTAAATACAACCCAAAGACCAATAGTATTTTATCATGCTCAAGAAAAATGATGTTGACCTGTACAAAACCTGGCAATTAAAAATGCTAATTTCTTGATAAAGCCACATTTGTACAGAAGGAATGATATATTCAATTATACATATTTCTGTGTCATAGTCAGTATTTTACCTTTAATTTCCTTAGCAATAATACCATTATAAAATACTGATGTACTTTAAAAAACAGTTTTGACAACCCATGCTCTTGGCCCTAAGTCACACTTCAAATACCTTTCTTGTTCTCCATAATCTTTGTAGTGTAAGCATTAATTGAGTGTAGCATATCACAATACTGAAAACCTCACTGAACAATATTTTCAGGCATTAAAAAATTACTTAAGAGAATGAAAAGAGGAACTTGTGTTTATTGGTATTTTAGTGATGTCACACAAACACAGACACATACACACATACTGTTTACTATCAACACAAGAAGGCCACTATTTTTAACATTTCTTTTGAGGCCTTATTTTTAATTTTATGAACATGTGTGGAGATGTGGCACGTGGATACAGGTACCCTGAAAAGTCAAGAGAGCATAAGATTCATCGGAGCTGGAAATACAGGTAGTTGTGGGCCACATGAGATGGGTACTTGGAACCAAACTAAGGTCCTTGAAAGAGGACCTTACATGATCTTAACCAATTAGCCACCCCTCTAGTCCCTTCTCAATAGTGTTTTTGTAAATTTTTTATTTAATTTTTGTATATTGCATATAGAACATCTTAATCATTTTTATACCCTCTTCCCCATGGATACCTTTCCATAGCACCCCCCCGTCACTGGATTTCATGCATTCTGTAATTTCTGTTAAGGCCCATCGAGTCAAGTTAGTGTCCCTAGATGTTCCTCAGTGCAAATTCATCCACTCAAGTCTAGTCACCTATCTAGAACTCCTTCCTTTAAGAAGGTCAGCTCTTCCTCATCCAGCAGTAATCAGTTGCACTAGTTCTTAGGCTAAGATTGGGGCCTGCTGCCCATTTCTACTGTTCTGTGCTGGATTCTTGTCTGCTTGAGTTTGTATGGGTCTTGTGCATGCTGACACCATTGCTTTAGATTCATATGAGCAGGTCCTAGGAACCTGTAAGACTATTTCCACATAGTTATGCACCTCCTCCTCTGGCTCTTACAATCTTTCTGCCCCCTCTTCTGCAATGGTTCCTGAGCCCTGAGTGGGTGGAGTTTACTACAGTAGTCCTATACAAGGACCAACATTGTGCAGTTTCTTATTCTCTATGCTTTGGCTATTTGTGTTCTTTTGTTCTCATAGCAGTATGCTTAATGATTTCATTATTTATCTGCCATACCTGTATAGCCATCACCTTCCCTAATAGAGGGTTGAAACTTTAAGAACATATTATGTATGTGGAAGCAGAGGCTGTTTTAAAGTGAATTTAACTGTGAACACATTTTCTGAGTCTGTAACAGGCGAGCTGCAAATCTTCTGGATTTATTTCTGGAGCAAACATGATTGACATCATCCAGATCAGTGCATCTAAACTCCGCTTTCCATTCCTGTTCTTGTTCATTAGCTAGTGGCAACGTCCTTAGAGTAGAAATACTCCACATCTTCTCATGAATACGATACATGATAAAGAATTTTCAGAGGACAAAAAGAGGTGCAATTATGCAAATCCTCTTTCTTCTAAACACAAGGAAGCTGGAAAACTCGAAGAACGCATAGAAAGGTTATAATGCAAGACAGACCCTCATGAGTAAGAGCCTCCCAAATCTATCACCTTTAGATTTGATTTGGAGGAAAACTGGAGAGGCATACATGTTACACTAGTTACTACTTCAGTTGTTAACATTTGAATTCTCTTCTTAATATTATGGAATTTTGAAACCACTGAGAACAATCCTGGGTTGCTAACAATGACTAACAACTGAATTGAAGGGAACAGGAAGCCATAAGGTCAACTAAAGTTTAGACCTGGCATCATCATTAATACTCAGAATAACCTAACTGTAAACATTAGATAGCCAGGAAAACATGAGTAAACTACAATACATACATACATACACACACACACACACACACACACACACACACACACATAAAAGCATACACAGTTAAGTCACTACGAGTCATTTCTGGCAAAATGCCTTGTGTGGTTCTGTATAAGTACACTATTGAAATTAGTGAGTGTGTCCATGTGCACCTGTGTGTGCACGCCTGCTTTGGCCAGTGTGCCTACCCCTTTGAGTGCCTTTGTCTAGAATTCAAAAACAATGCTGCATCTGTCCATAGCTCCTCACATATCCTTTAATCTCCTGGTTCTTTATGAAACTCCTTTCGAAGCTTTGGAGCTTAAACTTCACCTTTACTTTACACAATGCCTCACCACAAGGGAGAAAATCTTGGGCCTCAATAGTAGACAGTGACAATTTTATAGAAATCTATGATAATGCAGATGCAATACCATGTAGGGAGGGGCTTGTACAACATAGAAATGAGTCCATGGTATAGGCAGCAGTGCGCAAGCAGAGACTTCGCAGAGGCTTTGTGGAATTAGAATTGAACTCGGGAGATGAAAATGTGTCCTTCTTTATTACTTAAGACTATTTTGGCAAAGCTCGATTTTAACCAAGGAAATTAGGATACAACAATTAAGTAAGAAAACTGCTCTAAGTCAAATAGGTTTCAGGTTTGACACAATTTTACTGAACAGAGTAAAAAGTGGAGACAATCAGACTAAGAGAGGAAAAATAAATAACTAGTTTAAGGAAAGCGAAAGGGATTTGAGTTCCACTCATTCAGATTGGAGTAGAGTGGCAACTTGTTCTATGTTTTCACAGTTCTGTGCCAAATTGATCTATTTTATATTCTTAATTGAGGCTATTGAGTCCTTAAAGACATTATGTTGGATGACATGACGGTCCCATCTATAGTAGTAACACTCATTATGTGAGGCAGGAGGATCATGAGAAAACCAACCTCGACTACAGAGCAAGATCATACTTAAAAAAATACAGAGAAAAAGAAAAGACCAAACTGGTGTCTACCTCTATATTAACTCCTTTTCTTTGTGTGGGGTTGAGGAAGCACTGGACTTTCCCTCACCCCTTCCCTGAATAGTGCTTGATACCCGAATTCAGTGAAAAGTTTTGCTCATCTTTCATGAGACAACTGGGAATTCAAGGGAACAGTCAGTCCAGTGGACTGGGAATGAGAGTGAACTACTTTTGATTTTAACTCCAAACCTTATTTTCCAGATTAAATCATTGTTCTCAATTCCTTACTATATAGTGAGATCTCTGAAAATGTGAAGACCAAGAAAACTAAAGGAAAATCAGTCAAAAACTTGTGTTTTTATTGGGAATACCTGTTTGTAGGGAGACAGAGAGCCATCAAATGACATGAGTAAAAATTTGAAATACAGGAACTTCAATACAAGTTTCAAGCATTAAGATGTCAACACAATTCTCTTTTGTAATGAACAGTGAATTCTTTCTTTTGACCCTCAAAGGGAAATTGAAGAGGCCCTATACTGTACAATGTTTTCATAGATGAGCCGTCTCAGTGTACTTCCCAAGGAAGCACTATTTATTGTGTCTGAGTCAAAGTCACAAACATAAAGGCGAGAAACATCAGGGAGCAGAGACTGTCTTAAATTTGACAGCACATCTTGACATGCATCTGTGATGAACAGAATTTTAAAGGCTTCACTCCTTCATGGTCACGTAACACTTTCACACCCTGATCTGAGAGTCCAGGGGAGGAGTACGTACAAACCTTACCACTTGCTTAGAAATGCTATTTATTATATACATGAATTTTCTGACTTCTGTACTTCCTTCTGTCCTAATTCACTTTAGCAGTCAACTTGACCCAGCCTAGAATTATCTGAGGGAGCCTCAAATGAGAGCTTTCCCAAATCAGATTGACGTGTGGTCATGTCCGTGTAAAATCACTTGACTGACTGGTGATTGATGTATGAGGGCCCAAACCACTATGGTGGCACAATCCCTAGGCAGGTGAGCATAAGCCAATGAGCAAGTCAGAAAGCAGTGGTCCTCCATGGATTCTGCTTTGTGTTCCAGCCTCTGAGCTGATGTCTTGAATTCCTGCCTTGACATCCCACAATGATGGACTGTGACTTGAATGGTTAAACCAAGTAAATATTTTCTTCCCTTAAACTACTCTTGGTGTTTGTCCCTCCTGAACACTTGTGTTAGCCCCAAACTTAGCATCTCCATAACAAATATGGATCCCACATATTTTTCCAGGCTTAGGTCTGAGTACTGCTCAGCTTTGTGAACTTGGCTCAAGGTTTCTCCTGAGACTGTAGTCAAATGCTCAGTGCTTCTATCATCTTTCAAGACTTGATAGAGTTGGAAAGCTGGGTTCAAAGATATTCTGTTCTTACCATCTGAATCAGTTATAATATTGCTTACTACATTTCTTTCTCCACAGAAAATGACAAGAGAGACTGAGAATAAAACAACAAAAGATAGTCTCAACTATGCCATAACACCATAGTTGTAGTATTAAATTGGATACCCATAGAATACTGTGTGGAAGGGAGCTACATGCTGTGAGAATTCCAGGTCAAGGTGATAGGAGATTATTTTGGAAATCAGCTTCTGCATTATTTATTAGCTTATCTATTTAGGTGATTTATGCAATTAAAATCAAGTCAGGACATTTTATTAATTCATTCAGTGCATTTGTTGGGTCCGTTCCTTGAGCTTGATAGAAATGTCGATGTAGGATATTTAGAAGCAATTGAGAAAGCTACATTGTGGTGGGCTCAGGATTCTCTGAGAGCTGTACTGCTTGTGGAATCAGAGAAGACAAATGCTTGCAATAGTGACATTTAAACTGAGAAGAAAAGGAATAAAATAAGCATTTTGGAGATGAAAAATAGTAGTCTACTTGGAGAGCGGGAAGGAAATAGATATATTTGTAGACAAAGGGAGAATAGAAACTTTTCAAAATCCAGCAGAAGAACAAAACATGAATCATAGGCTCTTTCACAGATCCTTGGCTTTGTATAACATAGTTCTCAGCTTCCCCAAGAGAAGCAGAAAAAAGTGATGGGTGAATATCTTTGAACCCATAGGAATGCAACTGTCTCCTAAAAAGTTCAAGGACGGAAACATCTTGCAGGGATTAAATGCCTGATTTTCCTTTTCTCATCCTGAAAGCCTCATGTGCTTTGCTCTTCCATTTCTAGGTGTTATTAAATCAGTTCCCCAAGGACCCTATTAATAACACCAAACTTTCCCAGCACTGACCTAAAAAGACCCCTTGTCATTTTACATTTACATCTACACCCCATATTTCTCTTAAAGGATGAGAGAAATCCATATAAAGTAAGTTTAGAGAATTGATTTCCTATGAAGGGAATCTTTCTTACTTAAAAAGACTTTCTTATAATGGAATTGCCATTTTACTTACCTTTGGGATACTGGATCAGGAGACTCTTCCCTTCCATTGCACAGGGAGAGATAGAGCACACCAGAGGCCAGGAGAAGACACAATTCGTGACAGGGAAGCACAGGAACTCTTTTTGTTTGAACTTCTCTTTATTTTGTACCTGATAGCCTCAGTTTGAAATCTCTATATCTATATAATGATGTGCTTATCCTTTTTAGTGATGCTTAAATATGAAATTGCTTTCTTTCTCTCCAATTTATGTTTTATTCTTTAGATTGCTAATAATACATAGTATTGCAAAGAATGCATTAATTATTTCTTGTCAAGAAATCTGAAATGAACAACAGTCAAGGCCAAGCTAGCTTTAAACATGAAAATAGATTGCTTTGAGAACTACTGAGAATTCATAAACTAATTTACATGAGACTAAAACACAATTGTTTTAGTTCATTACTGTAGAAAATTCATTGTTTTTTTTAACCCATGACAGATAGAATGTATATGTTATAAAATATATTTATGGGCTGGAGAGATGGCTCAGCAGTTAAGAACACTGGTTGTTCTTGCAGAAGACCTGGATTCGAATCCCAGCACCCACATGGCAGCTAACAACTGTCCATAACTCCAGTCCCAGGAGATCCAACAGCCTCCTCTGTCCTCTGTGGGCATTGCACGACACAGGTGCACTTGCCTACATGCAAGTAATACACACACACACCTAAAATAATAAAAATAATAAACAATAAAATAAAATATATTTGCTTGTGTGAGTATATATATGTGTGCATGTATATGATAGCCTAGTATGTGGAAAAATGCACATAGGCACATAGTATGTGCATATGTACACAACACCCACATAGTGGTTCATTAACATATGCACAGATATACGCAATATGTAATCCTTTATTTTAGTGATTGGATGACTTATGACTCTACAATTTGAAATGAAATTTATTTTATGCAAAATAATTTTAAAGCCATATAAACTAGGAAAGACTATCTAAAGTTTCTAGTGTGGAGGTTAAATATTTCCATACTTAAAAAAAAAAACCGCATACACCTACACTCATAGGTACACACATGAACATAGTGCCCCCAATAAGAATTCATGGACTTCCTTTTCATTTGTTGTGAAGGCAAAAACAGCATCAGAAAAAGGGAGTATCTAAAGTTGGTGAACTATAAGAAAAAGTGGTAAACTCATTAGTGTAGGACAGGGGCATCCTGGATTAAGTCTTTTGCCTCAGTAACCCCCAATTTTTAGAAAAGGGGGCTTGGTCAATGCTGTACTGGAAAAGGATAGACAACCAAAGGCAAAATGAAGACTGTTTCCTAGTCTTCACAGCCTACAATAACTGGAAACAGTGCCTTGCTAGGGATGACTATATTTTCTTGCTCTTTGGTTTCTGAAGGGAAGTTTTCTATAATATTATGTTCTTGAAGGCTTTATAAAAATACAAGAAGACAATATATTGAATCTTTAACATGCATCTTAGAACTAAAAACTACTGTTTCACAGACCACATCCAAAATATGGCTTCATTCATGAAGTCAGTCTTTGATGCACTAAAACAATCAGAGCCCCTGCTTATGGGTAGTTGGAGAGATGCTTAAGAGCTCTTTCCTCTCTTCCAGGGGGCTGGGTTAAGTTTCCACCACTCACCTATGTCAGGTTTCTCTCAACCTCCTATAATTCCAGGTTCTGGAGATCTGACACGAACTTCTGACCTCTAAAGACACCTGTTCTCATGCGAGCAATCCCCCAAATAACAAATTAAAAAAGCATAAATCTTTAAACTTTGCAGAAATGTGCAGTCATAAATACAGAAGAAAATTCTCCTGTGTTCTAGCCACAGTGGTCAATCATTTTATATCACCTGAAATTACCTTCATATCACATAGGGCATACTCATTTATTTAACGTTATAAATTTTGTGGAGATCTGATCATAAAAATAAAGATGCAGGAAAATGAATTGTTGCACATTCCAACATATATTATCTACCCAGATTAAGAATGTTACTAAGAGCTGCACATCCCTGTTGATTCCCTGAGGAATTTCTGTAAGACACGTTGAACAATAGATGTGCTTTTGAAAAGTCAGCACAACACTCTGGAGTGACCTGAAGAAGATGGATGTCATGAACCGCATCACGGTCGTATAGCTCAGTCAGCAAAGTAACTCGCTGCCGGGTTCTGCTGTCGGGGAAACGTACTACCTAAGTCTGAGCTGATGGCAGCGAGTAGAAGGCGTCACATTTTCTCCAGGGACTGGGAGTACTTTAATATCACCAAAATGATCAAAAGTTAAAAAAGAGTTACAGCAGAGACCATATGGTTGAGATTTGTGATTTGAATACAAAAGAAGCAGCTACCCTACCTTGTCGCTGTCTTTGATCCTCCATGAAAATTACATTATGGAGTCTAATTTTCTCTTCATATTCTCAGCTGGGGTTTTCTAACATAATTGCTTACGAAGTTTGTCCCGAAGAGGAAGTTTTCAAGCTCTTCTCCTTTCCTCCCCTCCCCTCCGGCCCCCCTTGCTCCCCTCCCCATTCTGTGTCTTCAATGGCAGAGCCTCAGGATGGCTGTGCTTTTGTGTTTGACTGACCTGGTTTGCTCTTTCTTTGAACAAGCCCTGCGCCCTTCCTCATCCCCTGGTGAACCTTGTTCTCCATTCGCACTCAGGTGTTTTAGTTGTCTTTTACTCCAGTTGTTCCAAACACAGAACTTCAGTTTGTGTACTGTGCTTCTGGTTATAGTTGGAACCCTAAGGCTTCACTTTCCCTGGTGCTGGGCATTCCCAAAGCTCGACACGACCATTTAATAAATCAGGTCTTTCCTTGATGAAGGCTCTCCTGAATCCCAGGCTCTAACTCTCTCTGCAACACATAGGTGTTTTTTTTTTGTTTTTTTTTTTTTTTTGCTTTTTTATCAACTTCCCCACAGTGTTATGTCTACTATTTTTGAAATTATCAAATAAAGTGTGTCATTTATTCATTTCCAGGGATTACCCCAGGAAGATATATTTAAGTCTCCCCTACTTACTGTCAGGCAAAGGATAAAGGGTAAGGTCTCATGTTACTTTGGTTCTGTGGTTTGAATTTAAGTGAAATTCTGGAGTTCATGGCATGGAAATCAATACTCTGTGGCACACAATCACCAGTAGTGCAACCAATAGTAACTCCTGATATGAAAGCAAGATTACAGAAGTTGCATTTTGTATTAAGCAGGAAATGGTTTTCATCTTTTTTTTTTGTAGATGATAGACATTAAAATTAGGAATTTCTTTACAAGAGTTCTCCTCACTGAAATGTCTCTCCAATAATGTTGCCTTTTGTTAAAGATGTGTGTGCACATGCATGTGTGTGTGTGTCTGTGTGTGTGTGTGTGTTCCATGCAGGTTCCCAAAGATGCCAGAAGAGGCATCGAATCCAGGCAACTGTGGACCAGCCAATGTGGGTGAGGGAACTGAATTCCGGTCTTCTGAAATGGCAACGATTTTCTTAACCACTCAACCATCTCTCTAGCCCCCTAAAACTTTTCTTTATAAATTCAAATTATCTGTATTAAAATGATATTTAAGGTCAGGGGTTAGATATTAGATTAAAAAATAATTTTAGTATGAAAAATTCCTATCCAATATGCTACTTAATGTCACTGTTATTTGCAAAGGCATGGTTCCATAGAAAACGTTGATTCATCAGTGAACATGAGAGAAGCCTAACAGCTAGCCTGTTCAATTTTCTATATTCAGGTGAAGCTTCTTTTTCATTTAGATAGATAGATGATTGTCATCTGATAGATAGATAGATAGATAGATATAGATATAGATATAGATATAGATATAGATGTATATCTTTGTGATAGAAAACACATAAAAGCCAATTCACTGTCGTTCAAAATGAAAGTTAATTTGCTTTAGCTTGAGAACGAAAACCCATTCCACAAAAAGCAAGATAAAACTTTTAGCCATGAATATGTTGACCCTCTGACCCACACAGAATCATACATATGCATACCAATAGGCAAAACTAAAGTTTTACATAAGCAGAAATTTTGTTTTTTGCTTACATTCTGTGTTTTTTATTTCATTCAACCTATCACTTGCTTCCATGACTGATATTGACTATGAAAATTGCTTTTGATATTCATTTTATGGCAAAAAGAGAAAACATTTCACATACATAAATTGCTCCTAATCTAAATTTGTTCTTAAAATTTTAAGTAAGGTCAGAGTTTTTTAGTATACGTTCTCATATTTTCTGACTCTCAAAGTGGATGTGTATAAAATTTGACATATCCTAATTGTGTAGAAGCCTTAAGAAAATATGAGGGCTGGTGAGTGACTTGGAGTGATAAATTAACTCTAATACTGTATTCAAAAGCAATTATTTCTTATTCGTTACAGAACTCTGGATTTTGACATTTTGGTTTTTAGCCTTAGCCTTTAACAGCTGTGCCATCTCTCCTGCCCAGGGTCCTGGACTTTTTTACACATCTGACTGAAACTTTTTGGGGGAATGACTGTCATTTATTATCAAATAACAGCAAGCAATCCCATAAAGAAAGGCACATGTATGATGAAAGGTAGAACCTAAAATATTATCATTTAATTTCCCCTATTTTAAGAGGGTCACAAACACATTGCAAGAATGATGCGTGCCAGACTCAGGAGCTAGTACAGTGGGTAAAATGCACACTGCATAAACACGAGTACATGAATTCTGGTCTCCAGTAGCCATGCAAATACCTATGAGTGGCAATACCAGTAGTCACTCATAACTTCAGCAAAGAGGGCTAGAGACAAACTCATCCTAGGATCTTGCTGGCCCATCAGTCTATTCAAAAGAATGAACTCCAGGTTGAGTGAGAGATCCTTTCCAAAAGTATAAGATGGATGAGGCTGAAGAGACGGCTCAGTGGTTAGCAGGACATATTGCTCTTGCAGAGTACCTGAGTTTGGTACCTTGCATCCACGTGACACAGCTCACAACCTTCTATAACTCCAGCTCCAAGGGATCTGATACCCTCTTCTTGCCACCACAGGCACCTACACTCACATGTATGAGCCCACACAGACTCACAAGCATAGATAGACAGACAGATAGATAGACAGATGACAGATAGACAGTTGACAGATAGATAGATGATAGATAGATAGACAGATGATAGAGATAGATAGATAGATGATAGATAGATGATTGATAGATAGATAGATAGATAGATAGATAGATAGTTATATGTATATGTATTTATCACAGACACACAAAAGAATGCTATGTTAATGTGTGTCATGTCAGGCATTATGGTACATAACTGTAATTCCAGTACTCAGAAGTAGATGGAGGAAGATCAAGAGTTCAAGACACAGTGAGTAAAAGGCTAGCATGGGATACATAAGACTCCATTTCAAACAAACAAACAAACAAACAAACAGATATATGTCTGTCCATATAATACCTTTTCAAGGCACACACACACACACACACACACACACACACACACACATAGACACACAAATATTACAAATATGTCTCTTCCGCACTTATGAATTTATACATTTAAATTTAGGGTTTCTTAAATCATTAAAAGTATTCTTCAAATTAGACACTTGAAAACAAATTTCAAAACCAAACCAAACGTCATCACTGGAATTCATTACATTTCTTGCTTCAGAGATTCCTCTAATGTAGTTGATGCTGAACCAATGCTCATATGCTCACTCTTGTATTGATGGCTCTAAGTCATTTCCATTAGACTCAGTTTGATAATTTTACTCAGAAAATATTTGTGCACTTGATTTTTTAATGAAACTTGATTCTTCAATTCTTCTAGCTGCTAATAAGAACCTTATGAATCTTGTTAAAGCAAATACTTTTGTATGCAATTGCTTGTAAATCATAGATACACTCTAGGATATACACTTCCTCATAAACAAGCTTATATGTTTATAAAGTTTCTAACATGTCTATATCTTCTAAAGCAAATATAGCAATGTTAACATATTATGTGGTTTATTGCTAATGCTATTGCAGGTTGTTATAAAATTAGACAATGGTCTTCAGTAACTTTGTCTTTTACATCACATAAATTGCAGTGACATGTATGTTACTGTTTTATGGCTAAAGAGTCTAACCATAGCAGAAGCTCACACATGGCAAGTTAGATCATCATGACCTTCTTGTCTTCCCTAGAAAGAAAGTAACTGCAAACATATTCTCCATTAATGTTAGCAAATGGTGGAAAAGAGGCTGACTAATGTCATTTACCAAGGGAAATTATAGTAAAACTAATGCCTAAGGAAGAATTACAGAGAGGCATCAAGAGTCCCTGTTTGTATGAGATTTCTGCTGTTTTACATAAATTTATTTGCACCTGTCTATCATATTAAATATTTCATTTTTAAATTTTGATCATATAAAATCGTCTATATATTAAGCAACACTTCTAATAAAATAAAATTATACAAATTTTCAAACAGGCAACTTTTAGTTTTAATATTGTACATTTTTTCAACATAAATCATAAAAATAGCTATTTCTTATTATTACATTTACCTGTATGTGTGCATGATGAATGTATACAGGATATGTGTGTGAAGGAGTTATGTGTTAAAATGTGTATGAGGAGCTCAAATGACAACTCTATGGTGTGAGTTCTCTCCTTCCATCTTGGTATGGGTTCTGTTTATCAAATTCAGGTCCCCAAACTTGCAAGGCAATGGCCTTTATCTGTTGAACTGTCTCAACAGCCACATTTTTCCCTCTCTTATGTAGTTATGTTGCAGTTTACCTGCTTGTAGAACTCACACACAGACATAAATCCCTCCTTTCTTCCCTCCTCCTTCCTTCATTCCTTTTTCTTTCATCCTACAGTTGCTTTGAAATGATTCTGAACATTTGAGATTCTGCACTGAAAACCAGAAGACTGCTTTAGAAAACCAAATTAAATTATACCTTCTCAAATTGTCAGAAACAAGGAATATTGACAGCAAAAGGTTTTCCTCCCCTGACATAAATATCATGAATCGGTGAAGTGATGCAAGCTTTGGTTCTGTCACAGATGCCAAAGGCATTCATTGTATCTGCAGATGTTGATTCCCTACCCAGATAAACATTGCCCTTTATATTTTTTAAATGCACATTTTATCTTTTGTTGGGACATTTTCAGTGGAAAATGAGGAAAGATGCCTCAATGTGGTTTTGAAAATGAAATATCAGTAGCATGAAATTACTTTTTGACCTAGAAAATTAGTGAAGGATTTCAAATCCTTATGCACCTCATAATTGAGTCCTTCAAAAATGACCCATTGGAACATCCCCTTTATGCTACCGAGATCATGTTGGGAAAGAGCTCTTTCTTACTCAACTCCACTAACTTTCCTTCTGAAACCCATTTTTTTGCTCCTTACAAAAGTACTTCTTTTGAAGTTCCTACCAAACTACACTTCAGGTCCTCTATTGAATTTAAGTCAGACTGTATCATCCTCTATCCGAGATGCTACATGTTGATTTATTTTTTCAGAAACATTTTAAACTAATTTTTTGTGATTTTCATACAATATAATTGGATGTTATTTAGATCCCCTCTCTTATTTACTCTATTTTCTGATATATATATATATATATATATATATATATATATATGTATATATATGTATATATATATATATATATATATATATATATATATGAGTTTAATTTGTATCTCCAAATGTCCTTCTGGGTGGGTTAATCCATTGGAGACTGGTTAAGCTGCCAAGAGTCTCATGTTTAAAAGAGATAATCTCTGCTCCTCCTAGAACCCATCTGTTGCTGCTGTTTCCTTAGGTGGGGTTGGAGCTTCTTACTCACCTCCTCATGTCAATACTGGGATTTTGTCTGCTTTGAGCTTGCATAGGACTTGTACATGCTGTCACCACTGCTGTGAGTTCATATGACTTAACTGACCAGCTGTCTAGACAACTCTGTTTCCTCGTGGTCATCCACCACTTCTGGCTCTTACAGTGTTTCTGACTCCTCTTCTACAGTGATCCCTGAGCCTTGGGAGGAGAAGTTTCACATAGGTGTCCTATTCAGAGAGAAGCACTCTGTAGTCTCTTGTTCTCTGAATGTTGGCCACTTGTGCGTTTCTGTGTTAATCACCATCTGTTGCATAAGGAGACTTCCCTGGTGGAAGATGAGAGATGCAGTAATCTATGGCATGACAGCAAGTCATTCGGAATTAGTTTAATGTGATAATTACTTAGTAGAATACTAATATTAGGTTTTCCCCTATGTGCTGTGATGTGTCTGTCTTCAGGTTCCTAAGCCTGATATCATCGTCAGGATTGGGCTCCATCCTAGTAAGTTGACCATAAATCCAAACAAGAAGTGCTTGGTTACTCCCATAATATTTGTGCTACTATTGCACAAGTGGGCATACCTTGAGTTTACTATGATAACTATTTTGTAGGAAACTAGTTTTGGGTTCTCCCCTGTGTCCTGTGAGCCATCTAGCTTCAGGTTTCTAAGTCTGATATGAATGTCAGATATAGGCTCCATCCTAGGAAGTGGAACTTAAATCCAGTTAAAGAATGGTTGGTTACTCCCATAATATTTGTGTCATTATTGCATAGGTGGGCATATCTTGCCAGGCCAGTTGTTATTGTATCTCACAGGATGACTTCTTAAGTCTCTTACAAATACATTTGAGAAGGTTGTGGAGTCATGTGAGTTCAACATTTTTAGCTGGGTAAACTGTTGGTTTTCAAAAGTCTGTCAGCCCCATGAACTCTTGGAACTGAACAGGACCAATGTGTTGCAAACCTAAGAGAGAAAATCAATCTGGACTACAGCATTCAAAACCATTTGCCAATTTTCATATCTCTCTTCCTTTCTGGTGATAATTATGGAAGCCTGTGTACTGACTTTATGTCTGAAAGTCAGAAACACCCTGAATTATGTAGTCACAATATGGCAGTAGTGATTGAGATCACCCAAACCAGGGGCAAAATAGCCTTGGAAAAATAGCAGAAATTTATTTGCTGAAGCATGAATATTTAGTGTATGTATGAGTGTTTTTGTGTGGCATGTGTGTATGCATTTTGCATGGTTGTATGTGCATTATGCCATAATAAACATAGTTTATTCTTACTAATGTAAGTTGGTCATAGATTTTCAGATACAACAGATCTTATAGAAAATAATCAGGGAGTTTTTCATACTTTATTTATTTAAAAAATGTTTTTAAAACTTTTTAAATTAGTATACAAGGCATTATATAAAATTATATTTTCAAGTAAAGTGGGCTTTAGCGATTCTCCTCCCCCATCTTCCCTGGCCCTTACTCCCCCGACCCTCCTGGCAATCTCCTCATAGTCTCTTCTCTTTCATGTTCTTTGCATTCTTTGTCCACTTCTCATCTTTTGTCATCATCTATCATTTCCCTCCCCAGTCTCTTTTCTAGTGTTTTACCTTTTACTCACTCACACCTGTTTACTTATACTGCATATGAGGAAAATGTGTTTTTTTTTCTTTCTGAATGTGAGTCATTTCACTCAATAGTATACTTTCTAGATTTATTTTCCTGCAAAAGTTATTTCATTTTTCTATTTAGCAGGATAAATTTTCATTGTGTATATGGCATGATCCAAGGACTAAAAAACATGAGAAAAGTGTATGACTCATAGTGATGATTTTTCACAAAATTTATGTACTCAAGCCAAACTTTGCAAGTAAATTCTGTGAGGGAAGCATGTTTGTTCCACCGACTCCCTCTTTTCTCATGTTCTTTAATCAATTTTGATGCCACTTTATATTTTAGGACCGGATGAGCACTTCAAGTGACTGAAACTATCTCTCCTTTGAAATGTTTGTGGTAGGCTATACATTAAAGTTTATCAGATAGCTGTGCTAATGCAACACTTCTTAGAGAGTGGTTGGGTTGAATTGTGAACCTAGTTGCTCTTAGCAACCATTGACTTAGCTAATAACCTTCATAACAAAAAAAGATATTTCTGTCTCCAAAACATAATGTGAAGAAACATACTCAACTAGAGAAAAACTGACCCTTGTGTATTTTTTGAAGAGGACTAGAGACTTGGTTTATGGGTAAGATCGAGTACTGCTCTTGCAGAGGACCTACTTTCGTTTCTCAGTACCCATATCAGATAACTCACACCTACCCTTAACTCCAGCTCCAAGGGGATCTGACTCCCTCTTCTGACCTCTGTGAACAATACACTCATACATACACACCCCTTCCCCCAAAAACATACACAGAGCAAGCAATTAAAAAAGGAAACTAATTCTTGGAGAAAGTCCAATGCACCTTTAAATCTCCTAAATCCAAAACTCAGTTAAACCAAGTCTACAAGTGGCAAGGCAAAGGGGCAGCAGACAGGGAAAAGGACACAGTGGAAAGAAGACTAGATTGGAAAAGAGCAAGAAAGTGATGCGAACACGAGGTAGAGATGTGGGGTATGAAACATAGAAACAACAAAGGGAAACAGCATTCAGTGTCCAACAGTTGGATCAGTGAACCACTAACTATACAACGAGCTCTTCATTAGAAAAAAATGCATTATCTTTGTGCATATACATGTGTATGTGTTTCCCTGTGTGCACAGGTAAAAGGAGGAGGGCAAGTGTGAGAGTTCGTTCTCTCCTTCCAATATGTGGATCCTGGGGATAGAATTCAGGTCCTCAAGCTTGGTAGTAGGTATATTTACCTGCTGTGTCATCTTGCTGACCTACAGCTCTTTGTATTTTGAAAGGGGAGTTGATTTTTTAAAATAAGTTATATATAAAAAATTAGTAGAGATTTGATATCTCTTATCCTAAGTCATTGTAATGAGAAATGTTTTGAATTCCTGTTTGTTTTGGATTTTAAAATGTTTGCATAACATATATCTTGGGGATAGGACCTGTCTAAACATGATATTCATTTATGCTTCTGGTACACTGTATAGCACAGGCTAGGGGTGATTTACATAATATTTATAATTATTCCATGTATGAAATCAAATTTCATGGTATTGAGATTGCCACTTGCATTGTCAAGTTTCAGATTTTGTCTATTTCCACTTTCATATTCAGAGATTAAGAATGTTCTACCTGTAACCCTGTGTTGTCCTCAAAGAGCACTTGCCATATGGTCAGGACTCTGCTAAATATACGTTATATGTTATGCCAGCCTGACTAGACATCTCATTTCATGTAGATTATCCACCTAATTATTCATACCCTTTCTTAACTATCCTACATAGTAGGAAAATGTATCTGTTGAGACCAGCTATAGGCCCGCTGGCCTTATCCACGTTTCCATTTATTCTAAGAAGTCCTATGCCATTGTGATCCCCGGTTTTTGAAAGGTGAGAAGCTGAAGTCTAATATTTTCAGAACCATGTCCTTAGGTTCAGATAAGATAGCACAGGTATTTAATGTGCCCTCAGCCCATTGCCTCTGCTGCTTTCCTCTTTTTGTGACCATCCTGTCCTATTCATGGACGGGCACCGCTTCACTTCGGTCCTGTTGCTTTACATTCTAGATTACTAATCAAAAGCTCAGGAGCTCAGCAGTGAACTTCTGTCAGGATGACACCACGGCAGTGTTCCATGCTCTGTCCACTGTTGGAAGAATGTGAGCATTAATAACGAGCAGTTAACTAAAGGAAACTTCATCTGCTTCAACTCCCAAATCACCTCGAATAATAGATCTGGTGTTGGTGGTTTCACCACTTCAGTGATGGTGCTATAGGGGTGTAGTCATTTTCATGAAGAAATAAATACTCCTCTCAGGCTGGTGGAATACACAGGTCAGTGCATAAAGGCACCTGCAGCCAAGTCTGATGTCGTGAGTTTGAAGCCCAGGAGAGAATCAACTACGACCACTTTTCTTTTTAAAGATTCTTCAGTGGTGTTTGTTTGGTTTGTTTTTACCTAACAAGTTGTGAGGAAATATCTTTCCAGTTTCTGTGGCTCCATGAACATCTATCAACTTCTAGCAGCTACAGTATTTGACAGAAACTCTGACCTTGTGTAAACAAACCATGCCAGTTTGATGAGGAAGGAGAGTTCCTGAAGACAAAGCATTTACTCTTGCTCTAGTCTAAATTTTTAAATTCCATGAACATAAGAAATAATGAATCATTTGTGGAACAGACACTGGAGTGTGGCTCTAAGAAACTTTCTGTGTCTCCATGGTGATACGTGAATTTTGCGGATGGAGATCAATCTCTTCTAATGGGTTGGAATTGTTTCTCCTTAAATAACAGCTAAGCACAGGTGATTGCCCCTAGAAATCTTGAAGCAGAAATGTGCTCCAGTATCTAACACAAGCTAAACTCCATGTGTTTTCAGAATGTTTGAATGAATAAGGCCTTCCTGGGATACTAAAATCTCAAAAATAAAAGCTGGAGAGATGGGTCAGTGGTTAAGATCATTGACGGCTTTTGCAGAGGACATGGATTCGGTTCCCAGCACCCATATGGCGACTAACAACCACCCATAACTCCAGCTCTGGAGGAACTGAGGCCCTGTTCTGACCTCCATGAATCTTGAATGGCATGGGTACACTTACATACTTGTATGCAAAACATTCGGATACATAAAATAGAAATAAGTAAATTTTTTTTAAAATGGATTTAAAAGCCACCAAAATACATATGCAGTTATGTATGCACAGTGTCAAACTGACACATGATTAGAAGTTTGTAAAAATATAAATTTTGGATAAAATGTACTTATTTTGTACCAACTTAATTAAAAAATGTAGCTTCTGGTTTGAAAGTGTTTATTTGCTCACTACTGAATAAAAATGCTTTTTATTAACTTCCTTCTAGTGTGTGGATCAGATATTTGATGGCAAATAAAAAGGAAGAAAGATTGCTGAGGGAAACTGATTTTTATTAAGTACAGGATGCAAGGTATTTCCTCAGTTCTAAGAAAGTAGATGCCCATATTGCCATAGCATGCATGAGATGATATTTAAGTAAAGTACCTTTAAAATATTTAGAGTGAAGCAAAATATCATTTTTCTTTATTTCCCTCTACTGATTCATTTAAAATTTTATTTCCAATGGCTTTTGATCTGTCTTCTGTTCATTTTTATTATTTATTATTTATTAGTGTGTGTGCACGTGTGTTTCTTTGTGTGTGTGTGGCACACACATGCTATATTATGTGTGGTGATCAGAAGACAGTTTTAGGGGGATCAAACTCAGGATTTCGGTCTTGGAGTCAAACAACCCACAGGCACATCCCTTACTATTTAATAATTAAAATTACATGAATATTTGAAAGCATGCATCATAGTAACTATTAGAGTCCCATAAAAAATAAAATTTGTGCTTGGGAGATGGCTTAGAGGATAAAAACCCATGCTTCAAAACCATGAGGACCTGAGGTCTGATCCCCAGCACCCATGTTCACACTGAGCATATCTTCTCAGGCCTGTAATCCAAGTTATATGTGTACGGGGGTGCACACTGGTTGCTAGGCTCAATGAGAGACCCTGGCTTAGGGGAATAACACAGAGTCCTTTTCTGAATTCTCTCTCTCTCTCTCTCTCTCTCTCTATATATATATTTCTCCCCACCCCCACATGTATGCACCACACATATGCATACGTATACTCACACACAACACAATTAACTTTAATTGATGAATGACAGATAAATCATACAATAAAATGCTGATTAACTAAACAATGGATACATGCTATGACATGAATGAAGGTCAAGTTCATACTCTAAGTAAAGAAGCCAGTAATGGGACACATGCTGTTAATCCAATGCACACCATTTATCAGAAAGGCAAAACTCTGGAGACAGCCAATTAGTGTGTGGTGTTCCCATGTGTACCAGTGTGTATATGTGTGTATACTTTTGTATTTGTAGACTATATTCATGAAAGATTTCACATTGATACTAAAAGAATTTACTAAAATATCATTACGTTTTATACTGGATATTTCAAATGAGCAAATTAGAAGATATATAAAAATGATGGACTTTGAAAGGGATATTATTTGTTCATCTGGAAGAACAGAAAGAATGTCTTTACTTTTTGGTTATGATAGAGGAAAAGAAAAACCTTCATAGTATGAAAAAGCAATGCTTGGTAGCTTTAAGAACTGCTCTACTACTGAAAAGCTCCTGATAATCTGAGCAAAAGTTAGATTGCTTTGAGGTGCTACACATTGGTTTATATTTTTTTAAAAGTAGTTGTGTATTGTATATATGATATGAGAGAAGAGCAATAATAAACTTAAAATATTAGCTAGCTATTCATGAGCATCAGTAACTATATGCATGCAATAATTATACAATTAAAAATCCTTAATTTCTCTTTTCTATTACAAACTAAAATGGAATGCTTTTATGTTAAATTTGAATTGATTCTTCTATTTCTGTTACTGGAGATATTACAAAATAAATCCCATATTCCAGGTAAAGCATGTAATAAGAGAAAATCTGAATTTTCTCCATGCACTACCTCGTGTGATTTATCAAGCTACAACTTGAAATTTGACCAACAAATCTTATTTCTACTGAGTCTTACTGTGTTGAAAGTGGGACTTGAAGGTCTCTGTTTTGTGGGGTCTTCTGGTACTATAAATTGGTCTCTGTACTCAAAATCAAGCCCTTCTTTATTGTACACCTTAGAAATTACCACATAAAAAGTTGGTTCAACCTCATGCTTGCAAAATGGCTCTATGTGTAAATCTGTCATAAGACATACGTTGGCAAAGCACCTAAAAATCAATGAAAAGTTTTGTATAACTTAGGGCATCTATAGCAGGCTTATTGCTGTAAGCGTCACATAACTGGGAAAGACTCTTAATTTTAAGAAATATTTTTCAGGGTGATGTTCACTCCCACGGTTGTATTCATTTGTAGAGTCATTTGAGTAGTGTGGGAATATGCTACCACATATATTTGCCTCTTGTCTCAGGGGAAATTAGTACCTTAATTTCTTTAATGGTGATTTGAAAAAAAATTAGTAGCCATGCACAATTACTGCTTGGAAGGAAAATATAAACAAATGAATGTGAACCTTAGTAATCATTAAAGAAAATATTTAGTAAAAGTCAGTTTTTGCGTGATTACAATGCAGAACTTGGATTCATTATCATATGGTGAGGTTAATCAGTTTGCACCTGGTTACCTTAGAAACAGCTCTGGATTCCCAGGGTGGGTTTTTAGTTTGGGTTTTTTTTGTTTTTTTTTTTTTCTTTTTGCTATTTCCATCCTGTTGTCTCACATATTTTCTTAATTAAACATGTAAGGCAAGAAGTAACAGTTCAATATGAAGAATCCTTTTAAATTTTTCTTTGACTCACAAGATAATAGGAACAGTTACTACTCTGTATATCTGAAGTCTATTATCTTGCAACTTTCAAAACTGAGGCCACATTTATGCTCCCAAATAGCACTTATTTTAATAGTTACTTATAAGAACAAAATGTTAGTGTGGAAACAATCTAAAAAGACTGACAAACACATAAGATCATTTAAAATTATTCACAATTTTCCTTCCATAAATAATCCTAGTCATTTGTAACTGTTTCTCTATTAATATTTCAACAAAATCATGTTCAATCTGCATGCACCTATGAGCTGCTTTTGAAAATTAAAATGATCCATTGAACACTGTCAATGCTTTTAAAGGTGTCTTTCTACATTTTCCTTAATGATGGTGTAGTAGTCCATGTTGTAGTAGTCCATGTTATACTTTACAAGTCCCTTATTGTGGGTATCAGAAATATTTCTGACATCAATGTTTAAGAAAAAATGAGTGTGGGAAAACATCTGTACAGTGCTATAATATAGTTATTTGCTTTAAACTTTAGTTTAAGCATTCCTTGAGCATAAGTATAATCTATAATGTTTTAGTATAGAGTAGCCAATTATGCTAATATCCATTTAAACTTCAATTATTACTAATAATCCTAATAAATCAGACTTATTCTATAAAATGACATTTTATAGGAGATTGTTAGTAATGTTTGGTGTTTATCTATATTTATTTTATATGTATGAGTGTTATGCCTACATGTAGGTAAGTGCACCCATATGGTGCAATGCCGGTGGAGGACAGAAGAGGCTCTTGGATCCCATGGAACTGGAGTTCAGACAGTTGTTAGCTGCCATGTGGGGGCTGGGATTCAAATCCGGGTCTTCTGCAAGAACAGTCAGTGTTCTTAACCGCTGAGCCATCTCTCCAGTCCCAGTTTTATGTAAATTTAAACAACAAATCAATACACAAACAAGATAAACTCTGAGCTTTTCTTGGAGGAGTTTCTCATTTCCACCCAGCATCTAGAGGAACAGTGACACTTTCATAGTGTACCTGGAATTAGTTCTTTTAGATATTTAAATAAAAAACATAAACTCAAGATGTTTCAGAATTTACTTTTAGTTATGGGTCTGGAGGGATAGCTCAGTGGTTCAGAGTGTTTGCTGCTCTTGTAGAAGCCCAATATTGGTTCCCAGCACCCAAACAGGTCAGCTCACAATTGCCTTTAACTCGGCTCCCGGGGATCTAATACCGTCTTCAGGTCTCCAGTGCACTGTACTCCCATGCACACACTGACAACAAATACCAGCACATGCACATAATTATAAATAAAGATAACATCTTTAGAAATAAGAGCTTAGCTTCAGTTACAAACATTTAATATATTCCAAAATATATTTGTCAGTAACCAAGGTGTATTCTGTAATAATCATAGCTGCAGGAGCATTCCTTTCACCTAATTCATTTGGTTGGTTACTTTAGCACTAATATTACTGTGCAGGTAATTTAACTAACTTTACTCATTTTGAAATGTAAATATGTCCACAGTCATGAAGAGTTTTCAGAAGAAAATGCTATGCAATGCAGCATTCTGCTTGGAATGTTTCTCCCTGCTATTTCTTAAACTATTTGTAATTGCACGTTCTTTTGATTTTTGAACCAAGAGCTATTTAGGACACTTCAAATCTCCATGGACTTTTAAATGTCTTGTTCTTTATGTTTGCAATCATCAGAAAATATGAGCTGTTAAGTTTTTTTGTCCAAACATATTGAGGTTTTATTTTTACCAAATACAGAATAAATACATGCAAAAGCACTAAAAAAGTTCTCTTTTTTACCATATAAAGTATTCTCACAGTTTCTTCCTAAATATATTTATTTGTTAACACCTACACATAGTTTAATCAGGCTCTTGTTTGTAACACATAAAAGTACTGAGGTTTAATTGTTCTCCTTACTCTGTCAGAACTGAAAGAAAGCTATTAAATGTGGTCTCCCTTTTAAAAACATTTTTATTGACTCTTTGGGAATTGCACACATTGTATTTCAGTCGTTTTCAGACCCCCACCCCCACTTTTACTCCCAGATTCTCCTGCCCCAGACTTCATGTCCTCATTTATTCTTCATTTTTTTGCCATGGTAAGGGAAATTTTTAAAATTAACTTTAATTTTTGTTTTGAGAAAGGAACTCCCTGTAGCCCTAACTGTCCTGGAACTCTCCATGTAAACCAGGGTGGCCTTGGTCTCACAGAGATCTGCCTGCCTTTGCCTCCCAAGCAATGGGATTAAAGGCATGCACCACTATGGCTAAGGGCAATTTTTAATGTTATTAAATAATTTTATGATTGAGAATCAATAGGTGACTCAATAAGACAAAAAAGTCATTTCAATACTTATAGAAGAAAATAATAATTACATAAATAAGAAAAGGAATAAAAATGTTACAGACATTGGCAAATACATTTCTATACTGGTTATGCCATGCCAAGCAATAAACAACTTGATAAGCTGTTGAAAAAATTAACAGGATAACAGTAGTGTATTGGTTTTTCCTAAAAAAGTAAATATCAATTAAAACACAGTATTTTTTGTACAACTAAGCATATAATCACTGCCACACAATTCAGATAGATGTGTTGAGAAAAAAAAACCTTTTTTGAAGGCCTATGGCATCTAATTTGTGTTCCTCAAATGCTTTTGGGTGTGGGTTCATCCCCTGGACATTGGTCAACCTACCAGGTGCCACACCCTTAAAGAAAACTGACTCTCCTTCTCCCAACAGCTAATAGTTTCTCATCTTGGGCTGGGAAAATGTGCCTTCTTCCACCTTCCATGATGGTTTGTTTTTGTGTGTATGGTTCAGGGTTTTACAGATCTGGTACATGATTTCACATGTGGGTTCATATGTATAACTGCCTTGTTGTGTCCAGAAGCAGAGTTCCCTTGAATACATCCATCACATATACAAAGAAAGCATAATACAATAAATATTCATCTACATTCTCAAGACTTACCAAAACCTGGGACTAGGGAGATAGCTCAGTGAGTAAAATGCTTGTTTTGTGAGAAGGTTGTCCTGAGTTCAATTCATAGAACCTATCTAGAAAGAAGGTGGGTCACACAAATGGCCATTCAAACCCAGTGGATCTCAAAACAAAACAAAGAAGATATGAATGTAGGATGTAGGAAAAGGACTTGTAGGGGAAGAAGTGTGAAAGAGGAGCCAGGGAAATCAGAGTGACTAGGAAGTGAGAAGAAGATCCACTATTTAAAGATATGAAAGACAGAGATGGTCATTTCCCTGAAGTTTGCTGATGACAGCCCAGCTAATCAGTGAGCTCCAGATTCAGCAAAAGAAGAGAGCCTGTCTCAAGAAATCAAAGTGGGTAAAACTTGAGGAACAACACCTAACATTGCTCATTGACCACCATGCCTACATCCATGTCCACATGCACCTACTCACACATGAGCATCTGCACACACATGCACATTCACAAAAGAATTATGAAAATAAGGTCAAACTTGCTGCATCCGTGCTCTCCACAGGCCTTCCTCTTATTTTACTTTGTAGGAAATCACAGTCATTGCTATTTCTGCTCTTCAGAATATAGTTTCTATGATGTATACAATCTTTTTAAAATAACCAATGTATCACTATTATGCATCTAAAAACCAAGAATTCTGAATGTCCACACATATTCAGCCACTGATGCTTCTTGCTGCATAATTTTTAATGATTGTGTGTATTTGTCTATCTTCTGGAATGATTTATTGTTTATGTTTATGAGTGTTTTTGCCTGCATGAATGTAAGTACACCCATGCATGCAGAGCCTGAGGGGTTCAGGGAAGGACCTGGAACTGGAATTATGGATACCTGTTAGCTGCTATGTGCCATGTGTATGCAGGTAACTGAACCCAGGGGCTCTGAAACAGCAACCAGTGCTCTTAACCATGGAACTATCTATCCAGCACTGTTTATTTTGTTTTTATTTAGGTGTATATATGTGTGTCCGTATGTGAGTACGTGAACATTAGTGCACTTAGCCACAGCTGCAAGAAGAGGGTGTCAGTTCTTTTGAAGCTGGTATTATAGGTGGTAATAAGCCTCCAAATGTGGATTATGGGAACTAATTTTTAATTCCTGCAAGAGCTGAACTGTTTCTCCAGCTCCATTTAATTGCTTTTACTTTTACTATTTTTATTGATTTTTTATTTTATGTGTTGGAGTGCTTGCTTTGATGTATGTTAGCGTACCATGTATGTGCCTGGTGCCTATGGAGGTCAAAAGAGGGTGTCAGTTCCCCTGAAACTGGAGTTGAGGACTGGTGTTAGTCACCAAGTGAGTGCCAGGACCTGAACCCAGGTCCACTGCAAGAGCAGCCAGTGCTCTTAAGTACTGAGCCATCTCTCCTGTGTCCTCAATTACATTATTCTTAAAATACTTGTTGCTCTTACATTGTTATTAAAGTTAGCATCCAAATGAATTAGAGTGCTCTAAATGCATGCTTCTTTTATCAGCTCTTACCTCCCATTGGCCTTTGCATGCATGTGCTGGATAGCTTTAGTGTCAACTTGACATACCTGGGTTGAGGGAGCCTCAATTGGGGGAATTGTCTCTGTTGGACTGGCCTGTGGCCATGTCTGAGGGGCATCTTCTTGATGAGTGATGTGGGAGGGCCCAGCCAACTGTGGGTGGTGCCAACCCTGGGCAGTTGGGCCTGTGTAGCATAAGAAAGCAGGCTGAGCAGGGGCCAGGAGAGCAAGCCAGTAAGCAGCATTCCTCCATGGCCTGTGCTCCAGCTCCTGCCTCCAGGTTCCTGCCCTGAGTTCCTACCTTGGACTCCCTGATGAACTGCGACCTGGGAGATGTAAGACAAATAAACCCTTTCCTCCCCAAGTTGGTACTGGTCAGATTGTTTTGTCACAGCAATGAAGAAACAAACCAGGACAATGCATTTCAGAGGGTCCATTCTGACAATTTGAGTCTTTTTCTCTCTTCAGGTCTCCCAGATAATGTGTGTATTGCTCAGGGTTCTCTGGAAGAACAGAGCGATAAAACAAGTACACGTATTAAAAGGAGGTTCATTAGATTGGCCTAGAGAGCAGGTTCTGTGTAGTCCAACAGTGGCTGTTTTCACACTGGAGAGACTGAGAACTCCATAACTGCTCAGCCCATTAGTTGGCTGTTTCGGTAATCCCAGAATGGCACTGAGGGCCTGGAGGCTTTCCGGAGAGTCAGTGGTCTTCAGTCCATGTTGGAGGGCTGGAAGAAGCTGGTCTCTGATATCAGAGAAGGAATTTAGCAGCAACATTGGCAGCAATAAGTTAAAAGAGTTTTCTGGTTCACATATTCTTTTATTGCTCTCCCTGTTTTTCTTAGACGCCTGCCCACATTTTGAGCCCTGAGTGAATGTGTTATCGCTTGCTTTGATTATAGATGGGGAATGTGCGTTGAGATTATGTTCTCTCTTGTGTCCAATCTTTTATGAAATGGAATATGTAAGAACATTAAAACCTGTATTTCCACTGGGCTCCAAATTTCTATATTATTGTCTTGCTGAGAAAAAATATTTAAGAATTCTAGGGAGACAGTTGATGGTTTGATCTGAATATTGACAAGATCTTCTGATCATCCTCTGGCAAATGATATTGGAGACAGGAATGGATGTGACAGCAAGGAGGCCTGGGAGGAGGTTTCTGTGTCAGTTCAGGTGACAAGTAAAGTTGATCTGGGCCAGCTGTGTGGAAACAGACCAGACAGACAGAGGATGAGAGGAATTTGGAGAGGAACAGAGGCAAGTGCACTGTGCAGAAGGGAAGACAGCTGTGGACCACTTTCGAATTTTGGTCATGAGTAACCAAGGAGAAAGTGATTGTTAGCTAACATAGAGATTGGAAGAGACAGCTTTATGAGTGGAAATAAAGAATGTTGTTTTATCTTAAGTTTGAGCCCAATGAGGTATTCTGGTGGAACTGTCCAATAGACAATCAAATGCCTGGGTCTGGGGTTCTGGAGATAAATATGGACTGCTTTCTGTCCAAATATCTTTCTCCTTTTTAAGTATATTAAAACTAAATTCCAGAAAATTCCTTGAATTGATTGAGTTTTATTCAATTTATGATGAATACTGCCTCTGGTATTTTTTAAAAGATTTTATATGTTTATATGTGACTACATGCCCACATATATGTGCAGGTGTGAATACCTGTATACACACGTGAAGGCCAAAAGAAGTTGTCAAATCCCTCAGGAATTACAGAAATCCAAGCTTATTAAATACGTGCTGAAATTGCAAAGGTCCACAAGTTAAGAATGATGCAGTAGATAGTTTTGGTGACTGCTTTTGTAATATGACTATACAACAAGCTCTCTTTACTGAGTCAACTTTCCACCCCGCTTCCGATATATTTTTAAAAGACAATCCTTCCATCTTAATTAATTTCCCTATCATAGAGCACTGCCTTTTCATAAATATCTACTCCATCATTTTATGTATGTATGTATGTATGTATGTATGTATGTGTGTATATATGTATGTATGCATGCCTGCCTGTATTTGCTCTACTGTATTCTACTGAGTGACAATTAAAAGCACCACATAGTGAAAGCTTTGCAGCCTAAGTGTATTTCTGAGAGGATATTGGTATATAGAATTTAATGATTGCTCCCCCTCTTCAACTGCCGAATCAATTCACATGCTCAGTGAACACGGGCTTTCTTCCTCTTGGAGAGAAATGGCTATTTTTTTACACTCTGGAGAATTCTCTTAGAGATTTGCTGCATTGTTTAAATCTTTTATGACAAGTGAAATGGAAAAAAAGTTTAGATCCACTTTGCCAATTTAAATCCCCAATTGCCTGTGCAATCCTCCTGTTTCCATCCCATCCCAGGATGCCAAAATCCTGGGGAGTTTTTGTTTTGTTTTGTTTTTTTGTTTTAGTGATGTTTTCCTTCTCCATATGCCCTGACCTCCCTTGCTGTCCGTGTCTTAAGGCAGTTTCCTAGAGCTCTAACATAGACAGCCCCCTGCTGTTCAGCCCACGATGAAATTTCCAGAGAATTCCAGAGTGCAGTATCCAACTCGTGTCAACTCTTAGACCCACTGCAATGTTTGAATTGATATTGCAGTTAAACTCTTCAATACAAGTAGTGGCATATTTGCCTTTCAACCTAATGTCTACCACCTCAGCACAACTTTTATTTTTCCAGAGTTTTACCTAATAAATAGTTTATTTATTTTATACTACAGCATCTGTTAGTTATTTGTGTGTGTATGTGTGTGTGTGTGTGTGTGTGTGTGTGTGTTTATGACATAAACATGATGATAGATGGTGCATACACTCATGGCTTTGTCTAGGTCTCAAAGTTCACCTTCGAAAGCAGTTTCCGGGGCTGAAGAGATGGCTCAGTAGTTAAGAGTACTGGCTCTATCAGTAGAGGACCGGGGTTTGGTTCCTAGCAGTAACATGGCCCCTAACTGTCCATAACTCCAGGAGTGTGAAGCCCTCTTCTGACCTCTGCAGGCATTGCGTGATACAGGTGCAATTAAATATATGCAGGCTAAACACTCATAAAATAAAAATAATTTCTTTGTTAAAAGCAGTCACCAAACCTATTTACCACACCATTCTTAGTTTATGGAGTCTTGTAATCCTCTTATACTGGGTTTCCACAGAAACTATTACCTTTGTGTTCAGTTTCCTGAAAAGCCCAAGAACCCTAATTTCATTTTTTAAAACGGATTTTTTTGGTGGGCAAAGGATTTGAATCAATATTTCCAAACAAGGTATAAAAATACACAATAGTCTATAAAAATATGATCAATATCATTGTTAGGCAATGCAAGTCAAAACTGTAATGGGATAACACCTGACAAATTTGGAATACTGATCATGTAAATGAAATAGAAGAAATGGATCAGTTCCAATGTAAAGAAATGAGAACCCTGATGAACTGCTGGTACAAGTTTTAAAAGCTACAGATGCTTTGGGAAACATAATGGTGGCTCCTCAGAAACTTAAGCACGGAATCACCATATGAGCGAGCGATTCCTCTCATTATCCATGCTGTCTGGGTGATATTTCTCTGTGTGCTTTTAACACTAGTCTTGCCTTAAACTCTTTAACGTCTCCCTGCTCTACCTTCCCCTTTCTCTGTCAAAGCACATCTGTGGCAGCCACACGGCGGTGAGGGGAGCTTGCAACATTGTTCTCCTGTTCTTCCAGAATGTGCTAGAAATTGAATTCATATTTGTGGCCTGTTCTTCCACACAAATTTTAAAATGAAATTCTAGATCTAGAATCAATTTTATGGTGAAATTGAAATTTCCATTTAATTTTCAATGAGAAAAGTTTCTCTCTTTCTTTTTTTGTCTTTTTGAGACAGGGTCTCCTTGTAGCCCCAGCTGTCCTGGAATTCACTATGTAGACCAGGCTGGCCTCAAACTCACAGAGATCCGCCTGCTTCTGCCTCCCATGTGCTGGGATTAAAGGAATGCACCACCACACCCAGCAAAAAGTTTTCTTTTTAGTTTTCTTTTGCCCAAGTCTCAGACATCTTGTCAAAATATAACTGTAACACTCCCTAAATGATTTTTAATTTTCTGCTGGGTTTATAATTTTGTCATTTTTTCATCTTTATCACTTTTGTTCATTCATCACATGTTCTCTGTTGTGAACACAAACAATCTCTCTGGAGTACATAGATTTTGATAAACTTTACAAGTAATAACCTATATTTTTACTAATATTTTCTATTGTGCCTTACACTTATGCTGATATAATAATCTTCATTATTTCCATTAGCATTTTAATATTTCCCTGTTCTTTTTTAAATTCACCAACTCAAATGCTTAGATAATTAGTTTTCATATTTTGAAAAAATATCAGCGCTTGAAAATTTTGTCATATCATTTTCATGTAACATGGAATTTTTTGTTATATGTTCTATATATTATATTTAGGTTGATTCTTAATTTTCAGTATGATTTACCCTTTAAACCCAGTAAAATTTAGAAATATTTTAAGCATGCTACTATTTATTTATAATATTTATATATTTCTGCTTACTATAGCATAGTTATTATGAAATCTTGAAGTTTCACTGATATACTTCTATGACTTTACATATGTTTAATTCTATCTGTGAATATATGTACTTATTGAAGAGGAATATATAAGGACTAAAGAGACGGTTCAGTGGTTGAGAGCACATAATTGCAGAGGACCCACATTCAGCTCTCAGCACCTGTGCTGTGTGGCTCACAACTATCTGTAACTTCAGTTCCAGGGGATCCAATGTGTCCAACCTCTGCAGGAATATGTATTCATAAGCACATATCTCACACAGATACACATGAATATACATTTAAGAACAAAATACATCTTCATAAAAAGAAGAATATAGTTTTAAATCCTGTAAATATTCTTTAACAGGCTATAAAATCAGATTATTCAAATTTTATTATCCTCAAAAATATGTAAATCTAATTTTAATTTAATTTAAACTCATACATAAAGAACTTAAAAATTGTGATTTTTATAGGGTATTTTACAATGTTTCTTTACATGTACGAATTTGGGGCTATTTAAATCATGTTAAATATATGTTTTTCCTCAAACAGTTAAGATTTATAGTGAAAACACTAAAACACATTTGTCCTAGATTTTAAAAATCTACAGTACATTTTCATTGTCTATAATCTTTTTACTGTGTAAGAGCTTACAACATTGTCTTCATTTAACTATGGCTTAGTACCATGACTGCTCTCTCGTAGTCACCCCATCTGCCATGGTTTAAATAAGAAACATCCCCACAACAGATACTCAGCTATTTGAATACTTGGTCCCACGTTAATGGCATTGTTGGGGATGTTGTGGACTCTTCAGGAGATTGTGCCTTGCTGAAAGAAGTGTGTCACTTGGAGTTTATAGCCTTACTTCACTTTGTTTGCTCTATCTGCTTCTTCTGTGTGGATAAAATGTGATGTCTCGGCTTCTTCATTGGGCTACCTGTTCCCACAACTCTTAGACCTTAAGTCCACAAAAACCCTTCCTTCTGTAAATTGCCTTGGTTTTGATATTTTAACACAGTCACACATGTGAGATTCCAGATTTGTATGGGAGTCCATGTGGTACATATCTTTCTACTACTTCATATCATAAAATAATGATCTTCAATTTCTATGTTTAAAGCTGAATAGTATCCTACTGTATATCTGTACCCTATTTTTTCATCTATTCATGAATTGACAGACACTGATTTTTTCTATTTTTAATAGTGCCCTGGTTGTCCTAGTTTGTTTCTTCATTGCTGTGACAAAACACTCTGACCACCACCAACTTGGGGAGGAAAGGATTTATTTGTCTTACATCTCCAGGTCATAGTTCATCAGGGAGCCCAAGGTAGGAACTCAGGGCAGGAACCTGGAGGCAGGAGCTGGAGCACAGGCCATGGAGGAATGCTGCTTACTGGCTTGCTCTCCTGGCCCCTGCTCAGCCTGCTTTCTTATGCAACACAGGCCCACCTGCCCAGTGGTGGTACCACCCACAGTGGGCTGGGCCCTCCCACATCACTCAATAATCAAGAAGTGCCCCATGGACATGGTCACAGGGCAGCCCAAAGAAGGAAATTCCCCAAATGAGCGTCCCTCAACCCATGTGTGACAAATTGACAGTAAAACTATCCAGCACAAATAGTACTGTCATAAGCAAGAAAATGTAGCTGAAAGAAAACAAACTGATTTTATTTTTAGCTAATAGTATTGCTGGGTAAAGTGGTAGCTCTAGCTTTTGTTTTTAGATGACCCTCCATTCTGTTTTCTACAATGGTTGTACTAACTTGCATACCTACCAACTATGTGTAAGAGATTTCTTTTTCCATGTACTCACTAAAATTTGAACTTGATTGCCATTTGTCTTATTAATAATAGATATTCTAAAAAGTGTTAAGTGACACTTTAGCTTTATTTTTCCACAATAATTAGAAATTTTGAGCTTATTTTCATTTATCTATTAGCTTGTTCTTGCTCTTTCTTTTTCTATGTCCACCCCCATTGGTTTGTTTTCTTGCTAATGAGGTGTTCGAATTTCTTAAACTTTTTTTATATAATACCCCTGTGATGTGTGAATATTGTATCCCAATCCAAAGACAGTTTCTCTCTGTATATATTGAGTATTCTTTTTCCGGTGTGTGTGATTTTTGTGTTTTTGAAATCATACCCAGAAATTCATTACCAACAATGTCATGAGTTTTTCTTCTGGTGTATTTTCTTTTTTTTCCTTGTGGCCCTCTAGCTGAATTACTCTTAACTCATTCTGAGTAGACTTTGTGTGCTATAAGGAGTCTAGTTTCATTTTTGATCATCTGAGTGTCCATCTCTCCCAGTAATTTTTACACATTTTTATATTTATACATTTGTAATATTATCCTTGATCACTCATGAGCTCTTGGTGCCTTTATGAAAAATTAATTGACCACAAATTTTTCACTTTGTTCTGGGATTTCTACCTTGTATGTGGCAAAGTGATTGCTTCTCCCACTACCATGATATTTAGGTGGCAATAAACTTGCGATAGAACTTGAAATCAGGAACTGTTGCATCTACAGCACTGCTCTTTTTGTTTTTATTTTATTGTGTTGTATTTATTTAATTTTTTTATATTCTTAAGTACTGTAAGCATAGCCAAATATACATGGCTGAAGCGGTCACAGATCTTAGAGAGAACCCAAAGGCTGTTACTTCCCTAGACAAATATAATTTCTTACTATGTGCTAAATACAGATCCTTATATTTACAGACAACTATGTCAGTCACCACTCATCAAAGAGGCTTCTTTTGCAACAGATGGAGACTGGTCACAGAGATTAAGTGTCTATGAACTACCCAACCCCAAGTAGCATATCTATAACAGAATCTCTAGGGCCTGGAGAGATGTCTCAGTGGTTAAGAGCATTGGTTGTTCTTGCAGAGGACGTGAGTTTGATTCCCAGCACCCATATGGAATCTAACAACTGTCCTAACTCCCATTCCAGGGGATTCTATGACTCAGTGCACTTACGTACATGCAGGCAATACACTCATACACATAAAATAAAAATAAAAAAATAAAATAAATGGAACCTTTACACAGACTCATGAAACATAGCGGAACAAGGGGTACAGAGAATACTAAAGCCTCTCTCAACTCTCATCAATGAAGCTCCCTCATGAAACAGAGGACAATGAACCCAGACCTCAGGGGCCACTGTGGAAGGGGGCAGAAAGATTGTAAGAGCCCAGTGGGGAGGTGCATGACCATTTGGAAATAGAGTCTTCGTGGCTCCTGGGAACTTGCTCATATGAATTTACAGCAATGGTGTCAGCATGCACAAGACCCATGAAAACTCAAGCAGAAAAACAACTCAGCATAGAACAGGGAAAAGGACAGCAGATCCCAATCTCAGATGAAGAACTATTGGGCAACCGATTGCTACTGGGTGAGGAAGAGCTGATCTTCTTTAAGGTTATGACTCTTGGCCTGCAGACTAAACCCCAGTGGATATACTTGCACTCAGAGGACACTAATTTGACTCAGTGGGCCTTAACATAAATGAAAGAGTGCATGAAATCCAGTGAGGGGATATGGGAGGGTACCACGGGGGAATGGAATATAAAATTGATTAAGATGTTGTGTATGAAATACACGAAAATTTAATCTTTAAGGTTATGACTCTTGGCCTGCAGACTAAACCCCAGTGGATATACTTGCACTCAGAGGACACTAATTTGACTCAGTGGGCCTTAACATAAATGAAAGAGTGCATGAAATCCAGTGAGGGGATATGGGAGGGTACCACGGGGGAATGGAATATAAAATTGATTAAGATGTTGTGTATGAAATACACGAAAATTTAATAAATTTTTAAAAAAAAATAATTTTAAATGCCTTGAATTATTCACTTTTCAAATTATTGTAAAATGTTGAATTTTACAATACAGTTCTGAAAAGTTGTATTAAAGTTTGGATAAGAACCGCAATGAAGGTGTAGATCACTTTGAGAAATAGAGACTTGCAATCGCATTAAGTTCTCCCACCAGGAAACAGTCACTCCATTCTCTTAGTTATGTCAGCTGCTCTGTCATGCTTCACAGTCTTCTGTGTGAAGACTGTGTTGTTCACTGTTAGTGCTGAAGTTCATCCTAAGTATTTCATTTTCCTTGTTGTTATTATAAGTAGAACTGATTACTTTTAGACACTTAAGACCATATAGAAAGACAACCCATTTTTGTATGTCATGTTTATAGCTTACAATTATAGCGAATCCGTTTCTTACCTCTAGCTAGTGCTTGGATTTATCTCCTTTTATGTGTAAACCATCAGCAAACAGATATAATTTATCTCCCTATTTATTTTTGAGATAGGATTTCATGGAGCTCATTCTTATCATAAACTAGCTATGTGGCTGTGGTTGATTTTTAACTCCTGATCCTTTTGCCTCCACTTCCAGAGACCACATCCAGTTTATAAGTCACTAGCAGTCAAACTCAGATCTTTGTACATGCTAGATGAATACCCTCAGCTCATTTTTTTTTCTTTTCATTTAACGGCAGAGACCTTAGAAGCAGAAAAAACTTCAGTCACTGGATCCTTAGCCTGTGCAATGTTTCTGGAGATTCAGAGGTGTGACCCACAGTTTGACTACCTTGTGGCCTGAATGGAATATTTTTGACAATCTCGTTTATATTGTTTGAGAATTCATCAGACTTCTAATGTGTTCTGATGAAATCCACCCCACAGTCCCTCTCCTCCAATTTCTCCCCTATTCCTCTCCACCACTTCACCCACTCAGATGTGATCTTTTCTTTTTTTAAACCGACTGAGTCCACTTAGTGCTGCCTGTGTGTGCACAGGTAAAGCACTATCTACTGGAACATGGATAACCTCTGACAGGACACATCCCTGAAGCAAACTGACTCTAGTTCCTCCATCATCCATCGATTGCCAGCCTTCAGGCAGGGGCAGAGCTTTGGGAGCCCTTCCCCCTTTTATCCTGGGATTTTGTCTGGCTCAGCCTTGTGTAGGTCTTGTGCATGCAGTCACAGCTGCTGGGAGTTTATGTGCACAACTGCACTGTCGTGCCCGGCAAACACGTCTATCTACTCAGTCTAATTCTTACAATCTTTCCACCGTCTCTTCCGTAATGATCCCTGAGCCTGTTGAGAGGGGTGTGATATGGGATGTTCCATTTCTAAGCTTTCTACAGTCTCTTATTCTCTGCATATTGACCAGGTAGGTGTAGGTCTCCATATTAATTACCATCTGTAGCAAAGCATTTTTGACGAGTGTTGAAACAAGTATTGAAATTTGATTTCTACTCGAGGAGTATTGTGAAAGCATATGGAATTAATCATTTACCTGATGAAAACTGACAGATAGGAAGGAAGGCCAACAACCGAGGTCAGTTCTTAGATCTTTTCTCTTCTTGCTTAAGGCGAGATCAACATTGAACCAGACATGAAGGACATGCTGACACAATGACTCAAGAACAAACTCAGCACATTCTCCTTATGATTGATCCTGCTGCCCTGTCCCCCCACTTCCTCATCCCCTCCACCTCCACCTGGGATTAGAGTCCTCATTAGTGAGAGACTTTCCTCACTGGAGAAAAGAGACATTGCCAAAGACATATTTTCAAATTTCATTTTAATGCATATATGAATTAATTAATTCTCTATACTTATTTAATTTAGTACAAAAATTGAAGCTATTTTTTCTATTTAATAATTTCTGTAGATAGTTTTATCATCATGCCTTTTATTCTCATAAATGATACTACATACTTTCCTCTCATTTACATCTTGTTTTCAAGCTATTAGTTTGATCCTGCTACAACTGGCTACTGACTTCTAGGTGCTATCTTTGTCTTTTATCCCATTCTGGTGAGTTTAGTTCATGTGCTCATAATTTCCAAGTATCACTTACTGTGGCTTGGGATGCTTTGCTGTTTTTTTTTTTAAGATTTAATTTGAAAAACAGCTAAAAAGATTCATGAATGTTTAACCTCAAGGAGATATTTCAGCCAGGCATTCTAGGTTACCATCAACATGGTAATGATTTTTTTTAATTTACAATTT
Source organism: Nannospalax galili (assembly GCF_000622305.1). Classification (NCBI taxonomy): domain Eukaryota; kingdom Metazoa; phylum Chordata; class Mammalia; order Rodentia; family Spalacidae; genus Nannospalax; species Nannospalax galili. The sequence goes on along the minus strand of NW_008355468.1, from coordinate 973,547 downwards.
TTAATTGATTTTTTTGGATTTTCATGCAACATGATTTGATGGTATTTAGATCCCCTCTACTATTCACATCTCCAATATTGCCTCCTAATTTAGTGCATTCTATTGTATAAATGTTAAGCCCTATAGAATCTAGTCTTTGTCCCCAAATGTCCTTCAATATGGTTCAATTCACTCAAGTCTGATTAACCTACCAAGAGTTCCATCCTTGAAAGAGACTGTCTCTCCCCCTCCCAACGGCCATCAGCTGACAAAATTTCCTTAGGCTGGGGTTTCTTATCCACTTTTAATATGGGAAGTTTTCAGTGAACTTATTGTTGGGCATTTTTACCTGGAACACACAGAAATGATAAAAATCAAACCCCTTTTCATTATTTTAAATGTCTTTTTAATTTTTTAATTATATATACATATATAATATACATAATAATTATATATGTATGCATGTGTGTGTTTGTGTATGTGTTTATGTGTGTGTATTCATGCATATGTGTGTGCCTATGTAACTGTATATGCATACATATGTATAGAGGCACAGATGATACAGGCCAGTTTCCTGTCTACAGCACTAAGATGAAACACAAACTGTCTAATAAGAGAGCCTCTCGCTTCCTAGGAGCACCGTGTTTTCCTATTTCTAGTCCTGTCTTCTCTCGTGCCTCTGGTAATGCTAACATTATATTGAGAGCTCATCTACAGGGTTTTAAAGGTTGTGTTTTTATGTTTAATACAGAATGCCTTGGTGTGCTTTCACTGGTCTTTCTTCAGAGTTTTAGATAAATTTATTACCAGAAAAACAACTCTGTTTCTTGACCCTCGATTCAGCTGCTCATTCACTGTGCTTGGTCCTGACAGTGATATTTTCTCCTTTGCAGTGCTATGATCAAAGCCAGGGTCCTGGGCAAATATTCAAGTACTCTATCACTGAGCTATCTCCCTAGCACTCCTGTCCTACCACAATATTTTAAACAACCATGCACAATCTTTAATAATTCATTGGAAGCAAGAGCACATGAAAAATATTTTAATAAATCAGGACAGGAGTAAGTAAAATGTAATTAAGCATATTGCTGGAAAGTGCTCACTTTGCATACAGAGAGCATTAGCTTGAGATGCCAAACTTTGAGCCAGCTCTCATGAACTTACCATTCTTTTATCAGCTACAGCCCTGACCTGTGGGTTGCAGAGTCTACTGCAGTGGATGACTGTGTGTTGCAGAGTCTACTGCAGTGGATGACTGTGTGTTGCAGAGTCTACTGCAGTGGATGACTGTGTGTTGCAGAGTCTACTGCAGTGGGTGACTGTGGTGACTGAATGTACCAGGATGGAAGGGTGCAAGATGGTGCTGTTGCATTGACACACTCTGTGGAGCTTTTCAGTTACCACTAAAGTTTTTCTCAATTTGAAGTCAGGGAAGTTATAAATTACTTAGTCAATAGGATGAAGGCCATATTTCACAGGACAATTTTTCCAACATTAAAGTGACTAGCTTGCATTCACCCGTCTCAAAATTCGACTTCTATGACAGTGCAATAAAAATAGCATAGAAGAGTTTGGTAGTTTTGGCTCCTCATTGCTCACATAACTTTTGTGAGGCCTTGAATTTTCATGCAAACAGGAAATCTTTAGACGATTTAGGAACTGAGAGCATTAGAAAACCATTTTAGCTCCATATATTTTACATTGGCTAATCAGTTTGTGTTACAAGGCCATATTTAAACTGGCATAAAATCATTAGAAGATGTGCAAAATGTGGAAAATAGACCAAGAGTAAAGACTATCACTTTGGAAACAGAGGATGATTGAAAGGCTCTGTTGAGTTGAATGTATTTTTCTCAGTAAGAATGAAAGAAATTGTGTCACACTGAATATTGCACTGAATGTAGTATTAGCGTATAATGAACAATTGGTGTATTGTTAATTGTTTTTCTCCTAGAATGCAAGGCCACACTCCATGTATTTGTGTGTGTGTGTGTGTGTGTGTGTGTGTGTGTGTGTGCGCACGCACATTCAGCTGGGTATGTGCTTGTGCAGGCCAGAGTAGACATTGTATTTCTCCCTCAATCACTCTATACCTGGAGCTCACTGCTTTGTCTAGACTGGCTGGCCAGGGAATCCTGGGGATCCTCCTGCTTTCTCACAGCCTGCCCCTGTACTTATGTTACAGATGTGAGCTGCTGCATCTAGCTTTTAAGTCTGTGCTAGAAATCGGAAGTGAAGTAAGTCCTCATGCTTTCACAGAAAGTCCTGCTTTGGTATCCCTCTAGCCCTGACACTATATTCTTGCTTAGTACAAAACTGTACGTCTTAAAGTAAAAAGGAAATTATACACAATTTTTAAAGTATTAAGTAAAGTTAATCTGTCTTTTGCTTGGATAACTGATATAAGAATAAAATTCCTTTGTAAGGATACAAATAGTATTTTGTAAAAAGCAAAGAAACTCGCAGAACTGTGGTTTCTTTGAAAATTTAAAACAGTGGGCTCAGAGCTGTGGTGAGCTCATCACACTTGTAGGTAAAGAAATGTCTACATTGAAAATGCTGAATGTGAAAACATTTTCATTCACCATGAACAATTGTATAGTTTGTTAAACACACATACATGCACATCTATAAATTAAGATAGCCAAAAATTGTCCTGTGAAATATTTCTTAATAAGCTAAAATTCTCAAATCACACCCATATGACAAACATTGCCCCAGAAATAGAAGTACTTGCCTTTTATAATATTTTACTAAGATCAGATTAGTTTTCACTGACACAGAGAAAATATTTCCTATAACATATTATAAGTCTGATCAGTTTTTCTTAGAAGAAAGACAATAGCTTTGATTTTTAAAGTACACTTTAAATTTAAAGCTTATGTTGCTTGTGTATATAAAATTATAAAGTCTATTACTGAGTATTAAATTTTAGCTAGCATTTATCACCTGATATTGATCTATCATTCACAATTGAGGAAAAACTCAGAACATCTTCTATATGCCTTTATATCTCTGATATAAAATTCAATATTTAATGGGTGTTCTCAACTTGGCTAAACTATCAGGCATGGAATCGAAATAATTTCTCATGCTAAAACTCTGAAATACTGGGTATTTCTAAATTATTTTTACTCATTAAGCCAACTGATTTTTTGAAAGATTAAATAATTTGCAAATATATCATTCATGATAAACAGCAGATGGAAGTCCAGAAGGCTCTACAGTCTCTGCTCTTCAGGATTACTTATGTGTTAGAGAGGACACAGATTCTTGGGAATACATTCGTGAAGTCAAAAATGATCAAAGTTCATCACGTGAATTCATGAATGGTATATAAACAATGGGTGCTGAGAAAACACATATGACAGATAAAAATACTAGGTGATTCAAAAAATTATATCAGGATTAATTTAAATACAAGGATGTTAGAATTATAGCTGTAAGAAAGCATACAGTAGTTTAGATGTCTCAAAAGACAAATCTTTCCCATAAAAAATTCTCTAAGCTGCAGTGCCAATTACTCACACAGTCCTTGGGACCTAGGCTAGCTTCAACTCTGCTTCTTTCAATTCTAAGGCAAGATTTATCTTCCAGGTTCTAAATGGTGGTCCAACACCCAATCACCTCATCCCATCTGGCAAGTGTCAAAAACTAGAATTAGGTAATGATGGTGTGAAGGCTAGCTCTCACAGCTTTGGAGAGCTCTATGAAGGTGCCAAGTGAAAACATCATCAACGATCCAATGCCAGCATCAAGACAAAATAACCACCTCAGTGACTGGCGCAGCATAAAACATTGGTGCAGTGGTGGCACTTTTTTTTCGTCTTTTTGAATCAGGGTCTCCCTGTAACCCCAGCTGTCCTGGAACCCACTATGTAGACAAGGCTGGCTTTGAACTCATAGAGATCCACCTGCCTCTGCCTCCCAAGTGCTGGGACTACAGGCGTGCACCACCACGCCAGCAGTAGTGGCACTTTTATCTTGGGGTAATCAACAGCTACCTAATTGGAAGAAAAGCCCACTCAGTGGGAGAAAACTCAAGTGTGGCACTGTAACAAAACCAAATACATATGGCTCAAGAGGTCATAGATCTTAGACAAAAATCCCAAGACTGTCACATTCCTAGATGAATGTAATTTCTTAGTATGTGCAAAATATGTGTCATTATATTTACAGACAAATATCCCAGTCACCACTCATCAAAGAAGCTCCTGTTGCACCAGAGACTGTTACCAAATACCACAACTGGTCACATACAGACATTATCTATGAACTGCTCAAATCTCAGTGGGATATCTGCAGTGCAGCCTCTACACCTAAGGCTTACAGAATATAGAACAGGGATAAAGAAGGCACTAATGAATCTCTCATTTCTCATTAATGAAGCTCCCTTGTACAGCAGAGGGTCAGGAACACAAAAGGTCACAAATGGCCAAAGCATAGAGATTAAGAGTCTGCAGAATACTGGTCCTTGATAAGGACTCCTATATTAAACTTCACCCACCCAGGGCTCAGGTATCATTGTGAAAGTGGGTGCAGAAAGATTGTAAGAGTGAGAGAGGAGGTGAACAACCATATGGAAATAGAGCCCTACAAGCTCCTCGGACCCTGCTCATACGAATCTACAACTGTGTCAGCATGCATAGGACCCATGCAAACTCAAGCAGACAAAAACCCAGCATAGAACTGGGGAAATGGACAGCAGACCCCAATCTTAGCTGAAAAAATCGGCAACTGATGACTGCTGGGTGAGGAAGAGCTGATCTTCCTAAAATGGGGAACTCTAGATATGTGACTAGAGCTCAGTGGATGAACTGGCACTGAGGAACCTCTGAGGACACTAAGTTGACACAATGGGCCTTAACACAAAGGACACGGTGTATGAATTCCGGGGTGAGCTATGGGAGGGTGTCAGCAGGGAAAGGGTATAAAGATGATGAAGAGTGACTGAGATGTTCTGTACGAAATATACAAAAATTCTATAAAAACAAATTAAAAAACTGATTCTGATGTGTCAAAAAATTGATATGACATCATATTAAATTTGTTTTTCACCTACTCAGCAACCCTTTGTTAATCTTACTTATTTATTTATTTATTCCTTTAAGGTATTTATATTTATTTGGGGAGTGTTACCATGTGCCACAGAACACTTGTGGAATTTAGTGGACAGCTTGCAGTAGTTGGTTCTGTCCTGCTATGTGGGACTCAAATCACTCAAACTCAGGTCATCAAGTGGGTCCTTAATTTGCTTTTCAACAAAGTTCTTTGGAAGTTCCCCTAGGCATAGTTCTATTCTTGAGAAGAATTTAGTCATATTCTTTATTCAAGACAAATAAAGAATTCTGTTTTGACTTAAAAATCAAGTTCTGGAGAGAGGGAGGAAGAAGAGATATATAATACTGAGAATGTCTCAAAAAGACATAGAAAAATATTTTATAAGCTTACATAAAAATATATAGGGAACAAACCTACAGCCAACAACATTCTAAATGGAGAAAAACTGGAAGAATTCCCATTGAAATCAGGAACCAGACAAGGCTGTCCACTATCTCCACTTCTCTGTAGCATAGTACCTGAAACTCCTGCAAGAGCAGTAAGACAAGAGAAGGAAATTAAATGACTAATAATTGGAAAAGAAGAGCTCAAATTATCCTTTTTTGCAGATGATATGATATTATATCTAAGAGATGCCAAAAATTCCACCTGAAAACTACTAGAAATTATTAACACATTCAGTACAGTGTAAGGTTACAAAATTAACCTACAAAAGTCTATATTCTTTCTATACACCAATGACAAGCAGTCAGAGAAAGAGCACAGGGAAACCCTCCCATTCACAATAGCCACAAAAAAACATACCTTGGAATAAACCTGACCAAAGACATTAAAGGGCTCTACAAGGATTTTTAATCTTTAAAGAAAGAGATTGATGAAGACATCAGAAGATGGAAGGGCCTCCCATGCTCATGGATTGGAAGAATTAATACTGTGAAAATGACCATCCTAACAAAAGCCATTTATAGACTAAATGCAATGCCAATCAAAATCCCTATGGCATTTTTCACAGAATTGGAAAAAAAACTATCCTAAGATTCATATGGAAGCACAAAAGACCTCGGATAGACAAAACACCCCTGAGCACTAAGAGCAATGCCAGGGGGATTACTATAAGCAGATTTTAAGCTGTAATGCAGAGTTATAATCATAAAAGCAACATGGTGCTGGCACAAAAATAGACCCATAGATCAATGGAACAAAATTGAAGACCCAAATATGAGTAAATGCAATTTCAGCCACCTGATATTTGACAAAGGGGCTAAGAACATTCACTGGAGGAAATACAGTATGTTCAGCAAATGGTGCTGGCAAAACTGGATCTCCACCTATAGAAGAATGAAACTAAACCCCTTTCACCCTGCACAAAAGTCAATTCCAAATGCCTCAAAAACCTCAATGTAAAGCCTCTGAAACTATTAGAAGAAAACATCAGGAAAAACCAACAAGATATAGGTGTAGGAAAGAATTTTCTAAACGGGACATCAATTGCTCAGGAAACAGGGGCAAGAATTAACAAATGGGACCTCATTAAACTAAAAAGCTTCTGTATGTCAAAGGAGGCAACCAGGGAGCAAACAGAAAACCCACAGAATGGGAGAAAATCTTCACCAGCGACACATATGACAGAGGTTTAATAACCAGAATATATAGTGGACTCAAAAACAGAGAAACAAGACAAGAAGCAACCCAATCAAAAGATGGGCCAAGGAGTTGAATAGAGAGTTCTCAAAAGAAGAAGTAAATATGGCTTGCAGCATCTTAAAATAGATTCAACATCACTAATAATTAGGAAAATGCAAATTAAAACCACTTTAAGATTTCACCATACCCCAGTCAGACTGCATAAGATCAAGAAAACAAATGATACCAAATGTTGAAGAGGATGTGGGGAAAGGGGAACACTCATCCACTGCTTGTGGGGCTGCAAACTGGTTCAACCCTTATGGAAAGCAGTGTGGAGAACTCTTAAAAAACTACAAATGAACTTACCATTTGACCCAGTTATACCACTCCTTGGCATATGCCCAAAGAACTCATCCTATTGCAAAGACACTTGCACATCCCTCAACTGAAGAGTGGATAATAAAAATGTGGTTTATTTATATGATGGAGCTTTACTCAGCAGTAAAGAAAGATGAAATCATGAAATTTGCAGGTAAATGGATGGAATTAGAAACTGTTATACTAAGTGAAGTAACACAGACTCAGAAAAAAAAATCGACATATGTTCTCCCTTATATGTTGATCCTAGAACCAGACTCTGTTAAATGAGTATGTAACCAGACATAACTACAGGAATCAGGATAATGGAAAGGAACAGGGAGGTTAAGAAAAAGAAAGAACCTGAAAGAGAAGAATAGTAGGAAACAGGCCTTGATAAGGGAAATATGGATAAAAATTGGGTTAGTTTAAGGGAGGGGGTAGGGAAGGGTATACAAGGAACCTAGGGGATAAAGGAAAGAAAGAGCTCAAGAGAGGTAGGACCGTAGGAGAAGGGTATAATAAGGGAGAAAGGGGGAAAATGGGGGCACCTTAAGTGGGAAAACCATGATGGAGGGGTGAGGCAATGCGAGAGATAAACCATGCCTAGCTAGTTTTGAAAAGCAGAGGGAACCATATTACTCCTACAGCCTACTGAAAAATTATATGTAGCAGATCAAGAAATATATGTCTGGCTAAGGTTTATCTGAGAACAACTGATCTTTG
>NW_008355468.1:959540-965728 GCF_000622305.1 Nannospalax galili | reverse complement strand
TAAAGTTCCAGACTGGTGGAACTAACCTTCTTGGATGATTAACAGACATACTTTGAGGCTTATAATAATTTGGTCAGAGGGACATAAAAGACACTTTTTGTTCCTTGCCCTCCTAGGTCAACTAATTCAGGGAACTATGAGCATCTCTCAACATGTCCTGTAATTGTGGTGGGTCACCTGTCCTCTTGATCAAGGAGGCCGAGGAGACCACACCAGATGGACTTGAACCAGTGTCTGTCTACAAAGTGGAGGGTCAATGCAGAGGAATCATTTTCTCCATGCTTCCAAGCAAAGCCACCATGGTCGAACAGGACCTTTGACTTATCTTCACATAGGCAGAACTGGTAAAAGAAAGGAGACAGGGGCTCGTCCCAAGCACATGTGACCCCTGAGGGACAGACCCTCAAACGACCTTAACAGTAAAAATAAATTGGTTCATCTGAACCAACTGTATGGCCTTAAACACCCAAAAGGAAAGTATAACCAAAGATTGAAGGGGCCAATATAATTTAAGAGTCCATATGCATGGCTAAAGGTGACATAACAAGCAATAATCCCAGACAGTCGATACCTTCTTTTGAGTTGTTGGCTAGAGTGGATACAGGGACTCCAAGACAGTAACTTGGGATAGAAGTGGGAAAATGATCAGCAGACCCCAATCTTATCCAAAGGAATATTGACAATTGATTACTATGATGAGGAACAGCTGACCCTCCTAAAACAACAACCTCTAGATAGGCTGACTAGATTTGCCAGAAGGGCAAGTAGTGGAGAATGGCTGGGGGTGTCGACAACACAGCAGACAGTAGCAGGGATATCAGAGTATAAGGGCTCTAGTGGGGGGAGGGAGGCTATGGGAGGGTGCTATCTGGGAAGTGGGTATATAGTCGAATGAGATGGTTTGGGATGTTCTGTGTGATATACACACACAAAAAAAACCCCAATTTTTAAAAAAATGTATTATATTTGAGGAGGAAGCATGGAAATTTACATCATGCTAATTAGTGGAGGTGATAAACAGTACCCTTGAAATCTATCCAATGACTTTATAGACATACATAGGCGCCAAGGATCAAAGTGCAACCGATTATGACTAGTAATAATCAGATACATACAGATTAGAGATGCAAGAACCAACATCTCAGTGTTAGCAGCAAAAACAATGAGTCTTTCTGCAAGGAACAATATATTCTAAAATGGAGATCTTTTTTAAAGGTTAAAAACTCATTCAATTTTATGTCTTACAGGGCTTATACTGAGTTCAATATTGTATAACTATTACCTCAACTGTGAACCTAGAAACTTCACCCACTTGTGAAGGAGATGTACTGTTGCTTTGGAGTGTGTTACTGAATATGTTAAATCTGTAGTGAAATGCTTCTAAACATGTAATTATTAAAAATTAAAAAATACAATAATTAAAAAAATAATAATTCTTCAAAGCATAAAAATTTGCTCCTTAATAGTTAGTAGGTGTGAAAAGCATTACCATTGAAATCTACCTGATGACTTTACACCCATGCTCAGATGCCATGGAGCTTAGAAAGTAACCGACTGTGACTAGTAATAATCTGAAATATAGAGATTAGAAATGGATGTGCGAACATCTTAATGTCAATTGCCTTAAAAATGAAGTTTTCTGTATGAAACTCTGTATTTTAACAATGAAATGGATATATTTTTTTACAGGTTAAAACCTCATTTAATTTTATGTCTTTAGGGTTTATACTGAGTACAAATTGTATAATTGCAATAATTCAACTGTAAACCTAAAAATGTACAGCCAATTTTGTAAGAGATGCATCCTAGCTCAGAAAATTGTTATTGAATATGTCAATGCTGATGTAATGAAATTCTTCTTCTAAGTATGTGGTTATTATTAAATAAATAATTTTTAAAAATATATAGGGATTGGAGAGATGGCTAAGTAGTTAAGAGCAATGACTCTTCTTGCAGATGATCCATGTTCAAATCCTAGCACCCACATGAGAGCTAACAACTGTCTATAACTCCAGTCCCAGGGGTATCTGACACTTTTGTCCTCCCCAGGGATAGCATGACACAGGTTAACTTACATGCAAGCAATACATACATACAAACAAAATAAATAAAATATTAAATACATATATGATTTATATGTGTGTCCATATTTATAAATAAAAGCTAACAAAAATTCCAATACTTGGCAAGGGAAACCTCCATTCAAGTTGGCTGTAAGGGTAGTTCAAGACACTCCCAAACCATATAGCATATTCTCAAAATCCTTCATGCCTCCCAGAACTTGAAGGTAAAATCCTATTGTAGAAAATGCCTACATCCTTAAGACTAGATCTCATTTTATTGGAAGGTGCTATGCAAGCTGCCAAGGTAGGAAACCAATTAATAGTCTTACACGTCACTTTAGCCTATGGTCATGATGATCATATCAGGAAAATATCTCTATTGGTGCAATACTAGAACTTTTGCCTTGGGAGTAACCAACGGTTATCTAATTGTACTTAAGCCCTGTTCAATGAAGGAAATCCATGTCTGGTTCTGGTACTGCAAACATAGCATAACTGGCTGTGACTGGAGAGGTCACAGGCCCTAAGGAGCTCCTATCACTGCCACTTCCCTAATCCAATGTAACTTCTTATTATATCACAAATATTTATTCTTACCATCACAGAAGACTATAGGTCTCACAACTCTTCAAAGAAGCTCCTTTTAGTAACAGATGGAGATATTACAAACTTCAACATCTGGTCAAAATGTAGACAGTAAGGGACGATGGGTGGCTTTGCCACAGTTGAAAACATTTCAAGGCAACTCGTATACTTAAGGCTAAACAAACATACCGTGTGTGTGTGTGTGTGCGTGTGTGTGTGTGGTGTGTGTGTGGTGTGTGTATGTAATGGCAATAATCGAGGAAGGGGTAATAAACAAGAGGAAATGAGAGGAGCAGGAGGGGGAGAGAGTGTGAGGGAGGTGATATAAATGGCTCATGTATGAAATTACCAAATTGTTCTTTCACTGCAGGAGAAAGAGAGAGAGAGCAGATACTGTAGTAGGTTCAGAATTCTTTAACAGCATGAGTAACAGGCTGCTGTTACTCATCACAGGTTCATGTGCTTGTGCACTTTGTCCCCAGATGGTAGCACTGTAGTGGGAGGTTATGAAACACTTAGGAGTGGACTGTCCCTAGAGAAAGTGGATCATTTGGGCCAGTCTTGATACTTTATACCCTGTTCCTACTTCCTGTCCGCCCTACTTTGAGATGTCAAGCATCTCAGCCACACTCTTCCCCCACTGGGAACGCAGCAGTTGCTCCCCACCGTGATGAATTACAGACTCTCAGGTATGAGCTGGAATCAATCCTTCCTCAAGAAGCTGCTTCCATCAGGCATTTTGTCACAGTGATGAGAAAAGTAACAAACACACAGCACATTAGTGTCATTGTCATTTAGTAAATGTTCATCAGTAGTAGAAAGAGGGGCAGAGTTTACAACACTGTCTGCTTTTTGCCAGGAGTGGTCTTCTATGCGTGGCATGTGGCTAGTTTACTCTTTGGGGTAACTTACTCATTTCCAGTGTTAACATAAATGCTAGCTGAAACATACAGCCATTTTCTGTTTTGTTTTTCTGTTGTTGTTTTGTTTAAATTTGTATGAATATCATACATGAGTACAGTCTTTGTGTTATTTCCATACCTCTCAGTCCCCCTCCAACTCCTCGCATGTCCCTGTCTCTACTCTCAATTTCTGTCCTCTTTTTGGATTCCTGTTGTTACATATGCTTACACTTTTAGATATACATGCATATATATACAGATACACACATATGATGCACTGAGTCCTTTTTGTGGTGCTTGTGTGTACCTGTGTTTAGGGCTGCCCACTTGGGATTATATAACCTCTCAGGGAGCTAGTCCCTGGAAAACACTGATTCTCTCCCTCAGTATCCATTGATTACCTGCAACACTTCATCTTGAGGTGGGACCCCTTGAAACTTCCACATACAGCTTGGCATGTCAACTAGTTTTGTTATTATATACAGATCTACTTTGACTGCCATGCTATGGAGATTTCTTTGGTATAACTTTCCTAACATATCTAGAATGTATGAGGATTTCCTGCTGACTACAACTTCTGACTCTTTTCAGTGGCTCATCTGAGGTTCTTCTATTATCCTTTTAGGCCTTCAGAAGCTATTAGTATACAACATGCTAAGGATGTATAAGAATTCCTCAGCATCCCAAGCTAAAGCCTGTCTGAATAAGACAAGGATCTGCAGAGCCAAGCCATGTTCTGTTATTTTAGATGGATTTAGAGAAAACAACACTATTCTAATCTTCATCTCACAGAAGATGAGACTCTTGGACTTTTCCAAGACAGAAAATAATGAATAAATTTTGAAAAATTTACCACAAACATATGTATAAACGCATATTATTTTATTTTAATAGAAAGTATAGATAAAGGTGATAGATAAGTAAGCCAATAAATAAAACCTAAAAAATGAAAATTATTGTATCAATTCTTGGTATAATTAGTTTTGAATCATTTCAAACAAAAGGGAAATAACAAACTGGTGTGCTGAAACAAGGGACCATAAAGAAATAACCAAATTGTATAAGTCATGTAAAGACAGGATCATTAATTGTGTTTCTTCTTTACCATCAAATCTGCAATGCATCTTGAGAAATAATGAAATTTTTGTAAGAAAAGTATAAACATGTTTAATATAGCTCAGTTTTTTTTCTGACATTCCTATTGGATCCAATGCTGTGACGGTATATCTGAAATTTTATATTGGCTTCTTTTTAAATAAAGAAGGAACTACAAGTATGTACATGTATGTGCGTGTACATATTAGTTTAGTGCTAGCAGTTTTCAGTTTTTTGATTCAACAGCAATTTTCTGCCCTGATTGCATTTTCTGTGGAAATGATGTTCGTTTGGACTGCATTCTTAGATTCAGTTTAAAGCTGCACAATTGTCTACAAAGGAGGAAACTGCAGAAATTCCTTCTGAAGAATTTATGAAGTTGTAAGTTTTTGTTTATGGGGGAGGCTTTTTGAGATTGGCTCGCCCTATAGCCACAAGATGAATGGAACTTGCTATGTAAACAGGCTGGCCTTGATCTCACAGAGATCTGCCTGCCTTTGCTTACCCAGTGCTGGGATTAAAGGTGTATGCTACCACAACTGGCTCAAGTTTTAGTTTTCCATGTATTTGAGATTAATCACTTTTTGTATGTTGACAAAAAAGTTAAATAGGGCCTGAGGAGATGGGCTCAGCAGCTAAGAGCACTGGCTGCTCTCGCACCCAGATTTGGTTCCCATCAAATTACACAGCAGCTCACAACCATCTGCAACTCTACTTTCAGGGACACTGACACCCTCTTTCCACAGGCACTGCATGACACTTGAGCACTTACATACATGTAAGCAAAACTCTCATATACAAAATAAAAATAAATACAATTTTAAATATATGGGACTGGAGAGATGGCTCAGCAGTTAAGAGCAGTGACTGCTCTTGAAGAGGACCCGGGTTGGATTCCCAGCACCCACATGGCGGCTATGAACCGTCCTTAACTCCAGTTCCACGGAAATCTGATGCCCTCTTCTGACCTCTGCGGCATTGCACGACACGTTGCACTCACATATATACAGGCAATACACTCATACACATAAAATAAAAATAATAAATAAAAATATTAAAAAGTTAAAAATACATGAAAATTGGGAAATAAGTCAAGACAACCAAACTCACCACATAGTGGGAAAGACTCATGAAGCCCCGCCCCTAGCAGAGGAGAGTTAATTTTTTTCAGGGATGCAGCTCCTGAGAGGCGGCTTATGCTTTAGTAGATGGCCCTACACTCATGCACACACAGGATCACTAGGTGAACTCTGGGTTTTGAAAGGAAGCACATAAAGTTGTGAGGGAAAAGTGTAGGGGGGAGAACTGGAAGGGATGGAACTGGGGTGGATTTCACCAAAACACATTCCCTGAATGTGTAAAAATATCATAAAAAATAAAATAACAAGGCATTTGAATTTTAGGATTTATGTCTCTCTCAGAATATTTTTTAACAGTTACTTCATAGGTGCTGAAAAAAACAAATTATAGTAAAATTTTGAATCCATACAAGCAACTGGGAGAAGTAGGTGTGAGCTGAGTCTCAGAATAAAATGCCAAGTAA
>NW_008355468.1:939680-959478 GCF_000622305.1 Nannospalax galili | reverse complement strand
ATGTCTGGGAATCAGGGCAGAAATGTAGGTGAGGTAATTTCTACGTAGTCAGGCACTCTCCTCTACATGGTCAGCTTCTTTTCTTTTTACAGTAGGATATATTTTACGTATATTTTTATTGAATTTTTGTCATTTCATACAAAACATCTTAATTACCTTATAACCCCTACTTATTTTCTTAAAAAACAAAAGTGATCTAATAAACAGCAAAATAACAATACAAAACACCAAAACGGAAGCATCACTGAGGCAGAGCAATTTCATGATGAATTTGAATATGTTTTCACCTATTTGACTCCTCTTAAAGGGCTGTTTATATGTGTCTTTCTGAAATTTCTAATGGAATTTGTAGCTTTCTCTGTTCATTTAGTGTTTCCAGGATGAATCTATCTGATCAGTCAGATATTCAGCAATGGATAAGAAGAAAGAAAAAGAAAAAGGAAAAAAATGGACAATTTTTCAATGTGCAACATTATCAGAAAATTAGGTCTACAGTGTTTTTTTTAAGATTATCCAGAATGTGTTTCCAGACTGATAAACTGCTACTGAAATGCAAGATTTGAGGAAAATATATAAGCTCTCAAACTTGAAAATATATCTTCCATTTATTGAGAAGAAAGACACTTCCATGCACTAAAACCTTCCAGTGCACCTAGAGTCTGAATTCTTGCCTTGTATTTGTCAAGCAGACACGATTGCTTCTATGAGTTCACTATATCAGTTTACTTTCCATACACATATGCATATACATGCATATAGATGGTGATCCAGTTCTATTTTAGTTCTAAAGACTGTATCAGGTAAAACATAGTAAACCCTAGTAAAGCCTGATGCCTTGAGTTCAATCCCTAGGACGCAAATAGTGGAGAGAGGTAAAGAACTCCCTCTATACACACGCACATACACATACACATACACATACACATACACATACACATACATACACATAAACAGTTCCATACACACACATACACACACACACAAATAATAAATAAATGCAATAAATATTGAAACCCTAAAGTCTATCAGATCATTTTTGTCTTTTAAGAAAATAAGTAGAATGAGGAGGGGGTATAAAGGTAATTAATATGTTTTGTGACAACATCCCTAGACTAATGTAATTTCTTACTATATGCAAAATATGCGTCCTCATATATACAGACAAATATCCCAGTCACCACTCAACAAAGAAGCTTCTTTTGTACCAGATGGAGACAATTACAGAGGGCCACAAGTGGTCACACACAGACATTGTCTGTGAATTGCCCAAGCCTAAGTGGCACATCTTCAATGTAATCTCTACACCTAAGGCTCAAGGACCATAGAACAAGGGGTAAAGAAGACACTAATGAATATCTCAATTCCCATTAATGAAGCTCCCTCATAAAACAGGTATAGGAACACAAAAGGTCACAAATGGCCAAAGCATAGAGATTAAGAGTCTCCAGAATTGTGGTCCTTGGACAGGACTCCTATAATAAACTTCACACACCCAGGCCTCAGGGACCATTGTAGAAGAGAGGGGAGAAAGATTGTAAGAGCCAGGGAGGAAGTCCATGACCATATGGAAATAGAGTCCTACAAGCTCCTGGGACCCTGCTCATATGAATCTACAGCAATGGTGTCGGCATGCTACAGACCCATGCAAACTCAAACACCCAGTATAGAACTCGAGAAATGGACATCAAACCCCAATTTAGCTGAAGAAATATTGGCAACTGACTACTACTAGGTAAGGAAGAGTTGATCTTCCTAAAGCAAGGGACTCTAGATAGGCTGAGTAGACCTCAGCAAATTAACATGCATTGAGGAAAATCTCTGGACACTGACTTGACACAATAGACAGAATGCATGAATTTCAGTTGGAGGCTATGGGAGGGTGTCAGTGGGGAAGTTCGTATAAAGATGATTAAGATTGATTGAGATGTTCTCTATGGAATACACAAAAATTCAATATAAAATCTTTAAAATAATGCCTTAGAGAAAATAATTATGATTACAATCTACCTAGAGCTAACTTTTTACAAAAGGACAGGTAATAAAAGCACATCAAAAGCAAGATATAGAGTGATGGGATGCCCAACCCTTGTACCAGGCAGGACAAGGTCTGTATCTAGAGCATTATAGTTATGAATGCAGTCCAATACAAAATTGTCCTCAGTAAACTATGTGTTTCTTTGTTTGATGTTTTTGTAATGCAGTTGATGGTTCTTGCACTTGAACTCCATAGATGAAAACATCTGATGTAATTTCACATAAAATAAGCATAGATATATTCTCATAATGTGCAACCAAAGACAATTCTTCCTCACCACTGTATCCCAGAGATTCCTGAAGGTTGGATAAACTACTGGACTATAGAGAAGATTCTAAATGCAAAAGAGATTAGAAAAGTTAGGGAAGGTTGAGGAGGATAAGTCAAAAGATCAGAGAAAGAATTAGTGAGAAAGTTGAGCTAAAAAAAGGAAAGAATTATGGGGGCAACTGAGGATAAGTCTAGAAATGTGAGCATTTACTGGCTTGGGTGCTGTGGGCATAGAGAAGGCCAGCAAGAAAGGCCAACTTAGAGCACCTCAGGCGATTGTAATACTGTGTTGGGTTAGTGTGGTACAAACGCATGAGGAAAAGCCAAAGCGGGATGGGTAACAGGACACTCCATGTAGCATCACGTTATTGTCGATGTCAGGAGCACAAGAGAGGACAGAGGTCAATGCAGGCCTTCAGCTTTGGAGGTAGTAAAAGGTGTTGGGCATAGGTTCTGGATGTAAACTGAAGGCAGAGGTAGTGTGGCTTCTTCAAATGAGGTCTGAGGAAAAGAGGAGTCAAGGGAGATGTCAAAGATCTACCTCCAATTGCTAGAAGCACAGTTGCCCTTACCTTAGTTGGCCCAGATTCTTGAATTCAGTCTAGTTAGGACGTTGGTCAGGAGTTCAAGTGTGGACTTGGTGCTCCAAAATGTCCCTAAATAGAATCATTTTTCAAAATGCCCCAATACTGTTTTTTAGAGTTGCTCCTGTACCTAAAGGGCTTACATAGGGAAAGGGGATTGAAATAACCATTGACGCAGAGGTAAAACCAAGCTCAGATGTAAAATCCAAGTACAGGGAGAAGTCTGAGGGCAAGGCAGCAATCAGCTATCTCAAGTGTCGCTATGAAGTCAAAAGAAGCAAGAATCAAATATTGATTTTAGTAATGTAGGGTACTTGAAGACTTTGATCAAAGCCTCTCGTTACAAAGGACAGCGGTGAATACAGGGCCTCAAGGCTGCATCAGATGCAGAGACTAAGCCATAGTTATGGACTTAGTCCTAAAAAAACACTTAGAGGATCCTCTCCAAGACTCAGGAAGCATTGTGGAGGAGGGTCAGGAAGTATGTGAAAGCTGGAAGAGAGAGGGAAATGCTGCAAAATTCCATTTTCCAGGCTCAATACACCCGTCACAAGCATTAAATCAAAACTATTGTAATTCCCTCACTGGCCCAGGCAAGAAAATATCAGCCAAGGAGCAGGAAGGGGGTTTCTGGGGCGTACTTTTTTGCCTCTGAGCTGTTGGCTATTGATAGACTCTGGGCAGTGGGAACCATTGCCTTTAGATATGCACTTATCGCTTAGTGTATGTACTGGGCTCCAACATAGCTCTAAACCTATGGTCACAAAGACAACACTGGTTAATCTCAGTAGTCAAAAACAAACCAATAGGTATGTAACTGATAGATTAGTGGTGCCTAGGGAGTGATGATGGGGTGCCAGGGAGTGGCATGAAGGTAGTTGGTATACATTGAATCCATGTGCAGAGTTGTCTGAAAATGAATGTAATTTAAGAATAAATAAACACAATCCTTGTGGGGATGACATCCTGATATGAATGAGTTTAGAAAGAATGATAATTAAAGAATTCGATAGTGTATATTTAAATAACTCTTGTGAACAACTTTGTTATAAAGGAGTAAAGAAATACAATCTATGTTGTTTACTTCCTTATGTGCAGTACTGAGCATTAAACCCAGTACCTCACATATATTAGATAAGCTCTACCTACCACTGAGCTATAAGAAATAAATATTTGAAGAACTCTAAAAACATATTCCTAATTCAAACTGCATATTTAAAGTAAATTGAAATTAAGACTATTTCTGTTATAGGGTTTGTATGTGAACAGTGCAAAAAAATATTAGAGTAACAGCTCATGGCTTCTAAGGTTAGGAGTTTTGGAAACCCAAGTTTCTCTGAAAATCTTGCATATCATAGATTAAAGAAAGAAGATATTTTTACAACTTGGGAATAATACTGATTAACATGTATATCTTTAGCACATATTGATGGGAAAAATGAAGATTCTGTGCCATACATGCCTTATTGGCATGTTGACATATTTGACCGAACTAGCAATTTTTCAAATTAGCGAAACCTAAAGTGGACTATAAGTTATGGTTTATATTTGCTTGGTTGCTATGCCCAGTGGGTCACAAGGCGAAGGGGCATCTGTCTCCGCTGATGTTTATGTTATTCTGCCGATGGAGTTGCCAGATGACTCTAGAGGAACAAAGAAAAGATGGAAGGATAGACATACCTCTATGCTTGTGTTCTAGTCCAGCTTCTGTGGGATGCAGGTCCCTATGCTTGGGTTCCAGTCCAGCTGCTGTGGAATGCAGGTCCCTATGCTTGGGTTCCAGTACAGCTGCTGTGGATGCAGGCCCCTATGCTTGGGTTCCAGTCCAGCTGCTGTGGGATGCAGGTCCTTATGCTTGGGTTCCAGTCCAGCTGCTGTGGATGCAGGTCCCTATGCTTGGGTTCCAGTCCAGCTGCTGTGGGATGCAGGTCCTTATGCTTGGGTTCCAGTCCAGCTGCTGTGGATGCAGGTCCCTATGCTTGGGTTCCAGTCCAGCTGCTGTGGGATGCAGGTCCCTGTGCTTGGGTTCCAGTCCAGCTGCTGTGGATGCAGGTGCCTATGCTTGGGTTCCAGTACAGCTGCTGTGGGATGCAGGTCCCTATGCTTGGGTTCCAGTCCAGCTGCTGTGGGATGCAGGTCTCTACAATGTGATGAGCTGCTAATCTTCCAGTAATCTTTTTTAGAAGCGTATCATATTTATTGTGTCAAACAAAGGCTTCGAATAAATGTATCTAACATTGGGGAAAATTTAGAGCATATAATTAGAAAGAAGGAAATAATCGAAATAAAATTTACTATTATTCTATCATCTAGCAACTAGTACTTCTTAATGCCTGTGTGATTTTTAGAGATAGAATTTCACATATTCCAGACTGACCTCCATCTCTCCATGTAGTGGAGAATGACCTTGAATTTCTGATCCTTCCTCTCTACTTCTGGACTGTGGGTATGCTCCATGTCCGACTCCATTTTCATTTTTTTACTTACTCGTTCTGTAGTTTGATCTCCACTATATAGTCTAGACTGACTTGAATATTGCCTTGATCCTCCTGGCTCTACCTCTCAAGGGCTGGTATGCCACCATGCCTGGCTTTTAAACTTGCCTAAATTATAGTGAGTAATTATCAAGCTTCATGAAAGATAGTAGCCAGGAATCTGAATACCCTTGATATGGAGCATGACACCAAATTTGAGGACACCAGGTCCTGTAGCCTCCTACAATTCTATAACTGTCTGGTGAAGCCAACTTTGGACAGCATGTAAAGCAACCAATGAGGCTGTCTCGGTCATTCCAAGTGTGCAAAAACAGGCTCCGGCCTCTGTCTCCCTGCAGGTAATGGTTTAGCAATTGTTATTATGGTATTTAAGATTCTAGCCTTTAGCTTTAAATCCATAAAACACTTAAATATTTGGTAATAATAAAGCCCAAATCCATTATAGAGAAGACAGGTTTTCTTGTTCCAATGTCTTTACCTTTTGTTGACAGAAGTATTTTTAACTATGTTTATGTTTGAGTGACACGTGCAAGCAAGTACAGCGGTCCACGATGGCCAGAGACGTAAGATCCCTCTGGAACTGGAGTTATAGGCAGTTGTGGATGTACCTGCCTTGGGTTCTGGGAAACAAACCCAGGTCCTCTGCAATCAGTGGTTAAATGCTCTTAATTGCTGAGCCATCTCTCCAATTCCAGTACCTTTGTTTTTATGCATAATATATTTTTTTGGACATGAACGAATGCCTCCCACAAATGTAAAACTTTGGAACCTTAACCCCGAATGTGATATTAGGAAGTGGGGTTGTGTGGGAGGCCATCAGGTTATGAGGCCTAAATTCTCAATAGTGAGTTTAACACCCTTATACAAATTACCCAAAGGACAGCTTCTGTCCTTTCCTCCATGTGAGGACACAGCAAGAAGTATGAAAAGTGGCCTCAAAATCTGCTCATGCTTGATCTAGAACTTTCTAGTCTCCAGAGATTTGAGAAATAAATTATTGAGATGTACAAGATATTCATTCTGTGATTCTTGGTCATAGCAGATTGGCTAGGCAAGGATAGAATTTAAAAGGGAAGGAAACTTGAACAGGAGCTTGTTCATGTTTGCTACAGTGCTTTGCTTGCTGTACAAAGTTTCCCCGTGGCACTGCATGTGTACCAGATAATAAGATATTTGTCAACTCCCTAAAGATGAACATCTCCCTGACATGATGGCAGTTGTTTTGCCATAAATCAGGACAGCTCATCCCAGCACAAGATTTCTAAGTTAATAAAATATTGATTAGTAGAAGCATATGGTTTATAATCAGTGAAGGAACAAGGTTTCTTCAGGTTACATTGCTATATTATTTTTACCTTTTGTACTGTTCCTCAATAATTGACAGGAGCAGAGAAGGGGATGTCGGAATGCGTGTGTGTGTGTGTGTGTGTGTGTGTGTGTGTATGTGTGTGTGTGTGATAATTATTCTTGTTTGCAAAAGAAAGACTCTTTCCTTAACCTATTACGGTTTTAGGAAAAAACAGATTGAAAATAATGTGATAATAATAGAAACTAACACTCAGAGCCAATTTAGTAATGAGAACCCAAATCAGAATTTGTGTGGTAGATATAACAGGTGGCTTATGGAGCCCCATAAAAAGGCAGTAGTTGCTCATTGCCTCAAAACCTAAAGCAAACATGTAAAAATCACAAAGGCTTCCAGCTTGCAGAATCCAGTGCTTCTGAAGGGGAAAGAGATGAGTGTTCGCTGTCTGTAGTGTTGGAAAGTCAAATTCAGAGAGCCTCAAAGGGAACACCTGTCTCTCTTCACTTAAAGATGTGGTGTTCTCTTTGTTATAGGCTACTGTGAAGATTAATTATTTGACATGTACTAAGTGCTATGCATGTGTTCCATGGAACTTTCTCATTAATCAACATGTAATCTCCTTCAATCTTGGTCAACAGACTGATTCTAGAGGCTGCTACTAAGTACATTCTACCCTTTTAAAAACAGATGGCTAGGCAGTGTGTTTGTTTTAAAAGTACTCCTCCCAAACTTGCCCTGAATTTAGTTTTAGTTCCTCACAGTCCCTATGACTTTACAAATACACATTTATGGTACTAGAGTTTTCCTGGAACGTGAACACTGGAGCATCTCAGAAGTTCCCGGGTCACCTAGATGTAATATGAAAACAAACAGAATACTCACAATGGACCCAAGACCTGGGTTCCCAGCCTGGCCCATAGGCAGATTGGAAGAAACATATCATTGGCAGATATGTTTCTGACAGAACTTCTCAAAAACAGAATTAAGGTCAAACAGCTCCTGGAAGAACTAGAAATATCTTTGATAAAATCTCCTCTTTGGCTCTTTTAGATTATAGCAAAACTTACCATGTTCCTACAATGAAAACAAGCAAGCGCAGGCCTCACCATAAAGTCAAGTTTCCTCATCTCTGATCTTCAAGAAAGTTACAGATAACACCCTGTGATTCCTGGCAAAACTGAGTGACACACAAAAACAAGTATCTATAACATGCTATGAGGTAACTTGGAATTTATTCTATTCTATGAGTCAGTCTATTTTCTTCTATTATTGTGTATTTTTTCATATATTCAGGTACTAAAATGTATCTTCAGGTACAAGAAGGAAAATGAATATTCTCTCAGACCACCTATATACTGTTCAACAACGCATTGAAGAAGAGAATGAGTTGTAATAACTGAAATTTTTAAGAACTGCTTCGTGTGTGTATGTGTGTAACTTCATAATTGTTAGAATAAATAGGAGAATAAAAACTGAAGTGGGTGTATGTATAGTATGTACATGTGCACGTATGCATGCAAGTACACATCTGTGCAGCTGTGTGTGGAAGCTAGATGTAGATGCCAAGTGTGTCCCTCAGTCATTCTCCACCTTTTCTTTCCAGATAAGGTCTCTCACCAAAACTGATGTTCTCTTCTTATTGGCTAGACTGGCTGGCCAGTGAGCTCCTGACTGGCCTGCTTGCGTCTGCCTTTCCAGCACGGGGGTTACAGGTGTATATCACTCGACCACTTTTTTAGATAGGTGCTGGGGGTAGAACTCAGGCCTCATGTTTGCATGACAGGCACTTCATGAACTGATCCATCTCCCCTGCCCTGTACTTGATAAATGGATAAACTGGTGCAAATGGTACTTAGAATTCTCTCATAAATCTAGAAACAAATCTCAAAGTACTGTTTTCTCAAAGGCTACTCTTACAAGTGATTAGAAATTTGTACAACAAAGAGTTCTTCCAATATCACACTATTTAAGACTGAAGAATGTTGGGGACATGGACAACCATGTTCAACTGCATGACCATCATCCTATCATTTTCACTACTGCAACATTTTAAGGTCATTTAGATACACATTCAATAAGAATTATCCTATTCCCCAAAGAAACACAAGCACAGAGTCATGCTCATTTGTCCTAAATAAGCAAGAAAAGTCCAGTGTCTTTCTCATTAGCACAGCTGTTGCTACAGGAGTATCTGCTTCTCTCTGTATAGCTTACTTTATTCTCCAGCTATATCTCAAGCTTTGTAAGAGTGACAGGCATTGAGACTGTTCCTCTTTTGCAACCTGGGAACAAAATTGTATTCCATGAGGGATTCATTTGGTGAAATTTAAAATATGCAGATACAATACAACCTATGCATAGCATGTTTCCCTATGAATTAGAGTAGTTAACTTTCTAGATTAAAATAAGTATTAAAAGAATCTTTCTGTCTTCAAGGTCTGTATAAGTTTTGGTCAGTATTGTAACTCATTGATAAGCCATTTAGGGAGAAATGACTGTAATTAGTGTTTTCCTGTGGTGGCAGCATCATTCTCTCAAAAGAGTAGTTGTGAGAGAATGAAAAATGCCTTTTTGCTTTGTGTAAATGTCAAAAGCCTCAACGATCAAGGAAGTATTGAAATAAATGGAAAGTCATTGGAAAGCAGTCTACACAGAATGACCCTAAGCAGTCCAGCTTAGCGACTCATGCCACCTCACTTAATACTAATGTGAAAATTTTATTAATTTCCATTCTGATGATTGTCTTTCAATACTTTGTGCAGACAAAAATTACATAGAATTCATGTCTGTGACAAGTTGAGAAAAGAATCTTGGGCCACAGGCTCATTACTACCCTTGTGAAATCCCCTAATTACTGCTAAAGATGTCACAATTTTTTTTCATAAAAACTTAAACACGAACCTAAGTTCCTATTTATTCCAAAGCACTTTCACACAATTTATCTCCTGATTTCCTTCAGACAAATAAACTGACAAAAAAAATCCCTCTAACTTCTGATGAAGCATAAATTTTACAAGTTGAAGAAATGAAAACCAAATAACTTTAATTTTATAATGTATTAATAGGATTCTCTCCCTCTCTCTCTCTCCTCCCTCCCTCCTATAAATACATATACATATGTGGTTTCCTGGAATACATGTACTTATATACATATATGGTTTCCTGATAAAGTACAATAAATAAAACTTGAGTATTTATGCAACAGTATTGATTTGTTTTTCATGACTCAGAATTTCCAGCTTAAATTGCTAAGTAGTTCAGCATTTGGACATAATGTCTGTTACACATTCACTAAAACACTTACTAAAATAGAGAAAACATCAAATCTCATTAAATTCTAAAAAAAAAAGAAAGTAAAACAATTTAAACCTCTGCCAGAGTATTTGGTTTCCTTTAAGCCATAACCTAATGGAACTTATTTGATTAACTCAAATGCTGGCCCACCTTTGCAGGGTCAACTGGGAATTAAAGGGAAATTCAGCCTTTGCTTTGTTTCTGTCTTAGTTCAGATGGTCCAGATCTGCAGAAATTGATCTGCTGTCATGATAGGGTTCAGAGCTGATTTCTAAATAGCTCTCCTTTCCTCTGTGTCACATCAGTTATTTTCTTTCTACTTTCAGCTGATCACTGTAATTCACTGTGATCAAGTACACCAGGCAAGTGTGTATACATGCATTAATCTGGGCAAGATAAATTTGGTACTGTGGAAAACTTGAAAATGGAGGGTCCAGAAAGAGATTAGCATAAGCTTAGTAACAAAGCAAAGAGTGGTGGGTACATAGCTTTGCTATCAGTGGTGGAAAGTGTTCTGGGGAGCATGAAGAAAGTTGCATTCTCCACCTGCAGATATGAAGATGCTGATTAGGATGAACGTGGAGGCAGATTGAACAACAAATTTGACCCCAGAGCCATGCAGCTAATGAGGAGCAGGGCACAGTAGAGGGCAAAAACTGAGATAAGGAAACAGAGAAACCAAAGGGTAGATGCACAAAGATGGCTGGACAGGCAGCTCAATCATTCCTTGCAGTACTGACACTACACAAAAGAGCGTGGTCAAATACCAAATCACCAAATTAATGGGCACACTTGAAAAGGCTTTTAGATGCCATAAGAAAGACAGAAATGTGCCTGATGAGATGATATTAGTAACCATAAATATGTAGCGCCAATTCAGATGCATTCATCATAAATGTGAATAACAAATTAAATATTTTGAAGACAATACTCTTATCTGAAATAAGACAAGAGTACACAAATCAAAGAGTTCTAGAAAAGTCTTTGCAGGTCAATTTTTTAGCCAGGATGAATGTTTGATTACTGTAAAACACACATACACACACACACATACACACACACACACTGGAAAATATGCTATCCATAAAGGAAAGCTATTAGATTACTTTTGTAATATAAAATAAGACTCTCTCACAAGCATTTTACAATAATCCACAATGCTTGTAGTCATTTAAAAAAATCAATGAGAAATATTTTGGTTTCAGAAGACTTGCGTACATAGCATAAGTAGATCTTTAAGGATACAGTCAAATATGCCAATGATTTGTGACTCATGACATTGAAACATGATTTGTGCACTGTGATAGAAAGCATTATAATGTAAAATGGGCATTGGTAATTATAGGGAAGGTGAAATTAAAATTAGAATAAGACTTCCTACATTGTGTGCTGACAGTTAGATATTCTATTTATAAAAGTGTGTTAGTTATATCTTTCACAGTACCAGCAGAGTGCCTGGCAGAGACAGCTTGGAGGAGAAAGGCTTGACTTTTGGCTCATGGTTGCAGGGTCTTCAGTCCCACAAGGTTTACTCCACTGGAAGGCAGAAGATTATGTTAGCAGGCACTGTTCATCTCAGAATGAACAACAAACTGAGTAACAGGAGAGAACTGGGGAACAGGTACAATCTTCTGAGTAACAAACTCAGTGTCTTCCTGTGCCTCCCAAAGTTTCCACACCCTCCCAAAACAGCGACATCAACTGGGAACAAAGCATTCAAAAGATGAATCTGCATTTAAAATGTAACCAATGGATAATAACTTGCTATTTACTCTTATTTAATGTTTGCAGTTTTCATTCACTATATTTTGAACAAATTTAGATCCCCTCTGACATCTGCAACTCCACATCCCCAATTTCCTGTACATATAGAGTCAAACTTGTACCTAAATACCATTTTGAAGCAGGTCCATCCACTGCTCAACCTACCGAGAGTCTCACCCTTAAATGAGGCTGAATCGCCACCTCCTAGGTGCCATTGGTTGCCAATAGCTTTTGTGGTATGGTTGGGATTTCTAATCAACCTCCCCACGTCCATAGAGGAATTTTGTCTGGCCTCATCTTATGTAGTACTTATGCATGCTGTCACTATTGCTGTGAGTTCATATGAGTAACTGATCAGCTGTCTGAAAAACTCTGTTTAATTGTGGTCACCCACCACCTCTGGCTGTTATAATCTTTCTTCTGCCCCATCTGCAATGATCCCTCATCTATAGGAAGCGGAAGTTTAATACTTTTGTACTAGTCAAAGACAAGCACTCTACAGCCACTTATTCTCTGAACTATGGCCAGCTCTGACTCTGTGTTATTCACCATATTATTCATAAGAAAGTTTCTCTTGTGAGAGTTGAGAGATATATTAATCTGGGGTATAACAGGAAGTCATTAGGAGTCAGTTTAATATTGTATCTATTTAGCAGAATGAGAGATCAAGTTGTCCCCTCAAGTTCAGGCTTGTGGCCTGTCCAGCTGGTTCCTAGGCCTGATATCAGTGCCAGCTATGGGCTCCATCTTGTGAAACAGACCTTAAATCCAATAAAAAAAAAAGTAGGTGGTTACTCCCATAATATTTGTACCACTATTGCACCAGTGGGTATATCTTGTCAGGTCAGTTGTTTTAGCTGGCATGATTCATAGCTAGATAATGTTGATGATTAATTTTCTTTTCTGATGGCATGCCTAACACCTTCCAACACTATGAAAGTTAGCCAGAAGAGATGAAGTTTTGGAGTCAATTTGATTGCTACATTTTAAACAATAAGATCCCAGATTGGAAAAGAGGTAAAAAGACATTAACAATATTTTTATTTCTGGCCTGATTGACTGAAATAGTTTTACAAAAGAAAATTCTGTTTCTAGTACTAGAACTGGAAAATGGCAGTTACAAGTTGCTGAATAAAAATTATTTATAATAAATTGTTATGAATGGTGTGGACATTTAACATGCAAAATATGCTAAACTAGGAAAAAACTCACCAAAGTAGTCACCAAAATTTCCAAGGTGTTATTGCTGCATAGGAACTCCCCAGTGATCTTCTTCAAACACAGATCCTGACATTTTCATCTGAGATGAAGAAATGTATATGCAAATTCAGTAATCATCAGTTTTTGCAGTCATGGTATTAACATGGGCATCATGCTTTGAGAGCAAGGATTAATATGATCTGCTTGAGAGAATTCCTGCTTCTTCATACATTTATGCATCTTCTTAGATTTGTTAATGCTCATGTTTATTACATTGTATGTAAGAAGGTTTTATTTAACATTTTTAGGTAAATGCATGCCTCCGTGTTATAGTAATGTGTGTGTGTGTGTTTGTGTGTGTGTGTAGTGCATCAGATGCTGTCCTATTTCATTCTATCTCATTCCCCTGAGACAGTATCTCTCACTAAATCCAAACATCATCAATCATCTTTTCAGTGGATGGATCCAGAAAGCTCCCAGACTTCACTTGTCTCTGCCACCCACTACAGGTATTATGGGCACAGGTTGCAATACCAGGCCTAAAAATTCCAAACTTGGTGTTAGGGATTGAACTCAGGTTTTCATGCTTGCATAGCAAGTGGTCCTATCCAGTGGGATACCACCCCATCCTAATATTTGATTTTTATACTTAATGATAATTTTATTATGGTAAAAAATGCTTAGAAATTTTAGTAGTATTTCTTAACTATTTTATTATCATGGTCTCTGAAATCCTTAGGACAAAGCACTAAAATAAATATTGATTTATCAAAACTGTTCTAAGACATTCTGGGTGACCCAGTGTGATGCATTGAAATTTTAAGTAAACAAATGTCTTAAATCATTGACTCAGTTTTAAAAACCTAAAGCAAATTTCTATGTTTATACTACCAGAATATTTTTCACAGATATTAGCCTTGTATTAGGATAAAAAATTATGGAACTATTATTTTATAGCTATAGTATATTATTTGAATAATTAGGACCTTAAAGAATATTCACTTATAAGGATCAATGTATAACTTTAGATATGGTTGCCATTATAAACAGTTGGCTTCATTTTTTTATACCATTATGTTGTTGATAAGGTTGTTAGTCCTCAGCCTGGTGTTTTTAACTGACCGCATCAAATGCAAAAGTGAAAACACCTAAAATTATTTTTAACTACTGAACTTTCCAGAGACTTTCCTTTATTTAGTTGGTTCTTTTTTTTGTCTTTTTTTTTTTTTTTTTTTTTTTTTTTTTTTTTTTTTTTTTTGCTTTTTGCTTTTTGTTTGTTTGTTTGCTTGCTTGTGTCTTGAGACAGGCTCTCACTATGCAGCCCTGCCTGCCCTGAAACTTGCTATGTAGGCTAGGTTTGCCCTGAACACATAGAATGCTACCTGTGTCTGCTTCCCAAAGGCTGGGTTTAGAGATATGTGCTACCATGCCAGAAGAGATTTCTTCTTAATGTATATATAAATACATTGTAAATAATGTATTTTTCTCTCCTATCCAATATCACTGAGGACTTTTGAAGAGAATTGGAAAGGAGAAAAATAACCATGTTGTTTACTAATTTGAACCGAACGGTTAATGGTTAGCCAGAGCTTTCAAATGCTCAATGAGAATGGTACCGAGCAAAGCTTGGGTTCATATCCTTAACAGATGCTGGCCTTGATATTCTGTTTAAGTAGCTAGAGAGATGGTTCAGAGGTTAAGAGCACTGATTTCTCTTGCAGAGGACCCAGAATCAGTTCCCAGAGCACACATGACCTCTAACACCACTTCTTTTCAGATGTATATTTTTATTGAATTGTTGTGCATTTGAAACATCTCTCATAGCTTTGGAGACGACTGTGAAGGTGCCAAGTTAAAACATCTGATATGAACATTTGAAATTTGCTCTGTTCTGACATTCTCTGGTTCCCTGTCTAGAACCAGTAATGCTAACTACTCCTGCCTTTACCTCACGTCCCCTATTCACCAGTCAAGGACCTTCTTTTCTCCCTACAGATAAGAGTTATGCAATTTGGTAGGTTTTTCGATAGACCCACTGAAGGAGTACCCCATTGTCTCACCCTGCATCCCTGATCAGCATGAAAGAAGCCAGGGCAGTCTGCGAACCTATGGGAAATTTGGGTAACCTCTTCAGAGGATGGTCTGATAAGAATAGGAGGTAGGAATTGGCTAAGCAGTTAGGATAAAAAGACTCCAAAGAAAAGTAGCCAGTTTCTTGGCCAAAGTCAAATCCTTGGGCCTCCCAGCAAATACTGTGTTCCAAAGGCCAAAAAAAAAAAATCAAAAGTATTTGGGCGCTCTTATCTAATCCCTAAAAGATTTTAGGGTTACTTCTTCAGTGGGGGGGATTGTTAGAGTAGCAAAAAAGCCCTATTAAAAAAGAAAGAAAAGGAAAGGAAGGATGGAAGAAAGAAAGAAAGAAAGAAAGAAAGAAAGAAAGAAAGAAAGAAAGAAAGAAAGAAAGAAAGAAAGAAAGAAAGAAAGAGAGAGAGAGGGAGGGAGGGAAGGAGGGAGGAAGGAAGGAAAAAAGAAAGAAAGAAAGTTGTCAGAAGAAAGTGACAGGGAGAAAAGGAAGGAGCTGGAGGGCGGTAGTGGGCATGGATTTGATCAAAACACCTTATATGCATGTACGAAATTCTCAAAAAAGTTCTTTTCTAAATCAATAGATGATCCAAAAACAACTTTAAACCAAATAAACACATCAATGGCCAGCATAGCATATGACATTGGTGCAGTAGTGGCACTTTTATTTTGGGGGCAATCAACAGCTACCAAACTGGATTAAAAGCCCACTCAGTGGGAGGAAATTCATGTGTGGTATTGTAAACATAACCAAAAACATGTGGCTTGAGAGGTCAGAGATATTGGAGAAAACCCCAAGACTGTCACATCCCTAGACTAATGTAATTTCTTACTATGTGCAAAATATGTATCCTTATATGTACAGACAAATACCCCAGTCACCACTCATCAAAGAAGCTTATTTTGCGCCAGTCTGAAACTATTACCAAGTACCACAACTGTTCACACACAGACATTGTATACGAATTGGCAAAGCCTAAATGAAACATCTACAGTGCATCCTTTATACCTAAGGCCCACAGAACATAGAACAGGTGTAATGAAGATGACACTAATGAATCTCTCAATTCTCATTATGAAGATCCCTCATGCAACAAATGGCCAGGAATGCAAAAGGTCACAAATATCCAAAACTTAAGAGTCTGCAGATTGATGGTCCTTGGACAGGACTCCTCTATTAATTTAACCCACCCAGGGATCAGCTACCATCACCAAAGTGAGAGCAGAAAGATCGTAAGAGCCAGGGAGGACGTACATGACTGTATGGAAACAGTCCTACAAGCTCCTGAGAACCTGTTCGTATGATTCTATGGAAATTGTGTCAGCATACACAAGTCCCATGCAAACTCAGGCAGATAAAAAACCAGCATAGAACTGGGGACATGAATAGCTGACCCCAATCTTAGCTAAAGAAACATTGGAAACCTACTACTGCTAGGTGAAGGGTCTCTAAATAGGTTGGCTAGACCTCAGTGGATGAACTTGCATTGGGAAACAACTGGGGACACTGACTTGACATATTGTGCCTTAATACAGATGACAGAGTATATGGGTTCCAGTGCAGGGGCTATGGGAGAGTCCTGGTGGGTACAAGAGTGTAAAGATGATTACAATTGTTTGAGATATTCTATATAAAATACACAAAAAATTCAATAAAGAATAAATAGTGGAGAAAGGTTAAATCTAAAAAATATATACTAAAATGATTTCTTTAAGCTTACTAAACTGTCAATAAAAGTTCAATAAATTTTATTAAAGCAGCAAATAGTGTAAATATGTTTTAATTAATAAATGTTTTAGGTATTAGAAAACCACAACAAACAGTAAACACATAAATAGTTTAGGTGGGGAAATTTATTGGTGGGGAAGCCTGAACAACAAAATCCTGAAGTTCATGTTGTATACTTATTGTCATGCTATTAAAACTAACAGTGGGCCTCTTGATATCAAATTCAAGTGCTTTTTGAGTATTTTAATTGCTCATTTTTACCACAAAACTATGAATATCAAGGCTTTTTATAAAAAATATCCTTTTTCGCTTGTGCTTGCTTGTGTTCACTGTTCCTAAAGGATGTGAGAAATCCAGAGTTAGTCCCAGCACTTGGAAGGCAGAGGCAGGTAGATCTCTGTGAGTTGGAGGCCAGCCTGGTCTTGCTAGGACAGCTGGGATTTCAGGGAGATCCTGACTCAAAAAGACCAAAAAAAGCCAAACAAACAAACAAACAACAACAACATCAAAAAAGGAGAATACAATTTATGCATATCAAGAAAATAATTCTACAAACTATGGAAGTTTAATACTTCAAGATTATGGAGAAATGCCGTGATTTCATTTTAAATCATTTAAAAATTTCTGCAACTGATATTATTAATAGATGCAATTCTATTACTTGCTAGAAAATCCAGAAAGAAAAGCAGGAAAAACAATAAAAGAATAAAAACCATTTAATTGTTTCTGAATGATAATCATCTGTATAATAAAATTAACATTTATGCTGAAAATAGTCTATATATTTATTGACAATGAGAGGGACTAAGAGAGGGAATAGGGGAGTGGACATGGTGAAACTATATCGTATGTACACAAACATGAAGTTGTTAGAGGGTAAATAGCAATAAATAGTCTTTATAAAGAAAAATCAGTATAAATGGCAGAAGGACCCCCTCAGAATGTATCACTCCATAAAAACTAGTGACACCTGGAAAAAGTTTTAAAAAACAGCTTTTCATGACTGATAAGATTAACCAAAGGTGAGCAACATCTGTGGAATATCTTCAAGTAAAGCTGCTGAGTCTGGGTAAAAGCCATGAGTTTTGCAACATGTTATTTTACCTTATGCTCCTATGTTTTCTGCACAGTCTCAGCACTGTCCTTGCTAAAAATAAACAGGACTGCATTCCATATCCTAGAAAATGCGGAAGAGAGCAGGGGCTCTTTCAGGTCAAGTGGTCACTTGAAACTCCCTACTCCAAAGGTTTGTTTTAATGAGACCCCACCGGAGCTTGAAGAGTTATAACCTCCTTAAAGAGGGTTGTTTCTCCAAAATACTTACAGAACACTCTTAAAATGTTCAGCCTCCTGGGGTGACATATAGACAATAGTTAGGCAAAAATAAGACCAAGTTCAAAACTCAAATATAGAGGCTAAAAAACAGAATGTCCCAACGTCTTTGAATAACATTTAGTATTTCCCTTTGGAATCAAGCCATCTTGGTCTACAGGCTAGACTGTTGAATAGGTGAGCGTGCTCAGACAAGACCTAAGATGGCAGTAAGGCTTTTACTACTGACTCATTATGAAGCTCTACACAATATGGAAGATAAACCTAAGGCAGACTTTCAATTAAGTGTGTAACAAGTCAAATGCAGCACAGTCCAAAAGCCTACTGGCAAACACTGGAAAATTGCTTTGTTTAGCTAGCATTGGGAAAACTGCATCTAATCATCACTCAATAGAGACTGTAGAGATATCACATGACAAAAACTTCAAAAAAGATTTTTAAAAATTAATAGTTTATTAAACAAGCAAGGACTTTACTAAGCAGAAACAGCAGTAAGCAAAAAGTTAAAATAATGATAAGCACATAGACATGTATCCACAAAATCCCAAGATGCTGAAGGCAGAAACTTAGCACTGGTGAGACAGACACAGTTCAGGAGTCATATTTAGAACCATCCTGAGCCCATTGATAGCAATGAACAGAACATCCACATAGCAGATCAGCAGGAAAATGTCTAATTTGATTCACAAGAACGCCACAACCCAAAAACAGTAGAACACACGTTCTTCTCAAGAGGATGTAAGTCATTCTCCATGATAGACTTTCTGTTCAGCAATATAAAAAAGCTCCGATGAGGTTAAAATATCAGATCTCTACAAAGCGTATTCTCTAAACACAATGAAATAAAATGAAAAAAAAATCAGTAATATGTGCGGAAAATACACAAATCTGTGAAAATTAGACAAAAACTAGTAATTTACAAAGTGGTCAAAAAAGAAAGCAGATGGAAAGCTAGCAAATGCTTTGAAATGAAGCTATGAAAGATATAAAAACTATGGGCTACATCCAAAGCATCGGTTAAAGAGAACTGTGTTAGCTGTGAGTGCCCAGTCAAGGAAGAAGAAGGGTGGGAAATCAGTATCATCGCTTCACCTGAAAAGCCTAGGCAGGAAACGGAAAAAGACGCCAAAGAATACAGGAAGGAATAGAAAGCTAGAGAAACTGAGGTACAAACAACAAGCAGGACACACATTTCAAATCAAGAAATACCAAAAACTGGTTCTTAGAATTAGTACATCTTCCAAGCCTTGAGCCAGACAGATCACTTAAAGCAGCCACAGTTTAAAGCAACTGAAGTGCAGAAGCAAAGACTACATCTGTCTTCATGAAGTACCAAGGATTACAAAGAACACGGTGAATAGGAACAAATCAATTACTTTCGTTGAAAGAGGAAAATATCCCAAAGATATCACCTATGGAAACTATACCTAAAATAATGGAAAAATGAACAAATCTACATGCTGAAGGAATTAATAATTAGAGGGTTTCCACAAGTTTAAACTAAATGGCTTCATTACATCATCATACTAAAGTTTAAAGATTTGTTTTTATTTTTATTTATTTGTGTGTATGATATGTGTGTATGTGTCTGTGTGGGGACACATCAAGTGTGGGTGGGTGCCAGTGGAGGCCAAAACAGGGTTTTGGGTTCTCCGGAGCTGGAATTACAGATAAGCTCTCCCCCCACCCCGCCCCATCCCCCACCCC
>NW_008355468.1:932893-939623 GCF_000622305.1 Nannospalax galili | reverse complement strand
CGCCCCCCACCCCCGCCCCTGAACTTCAGCACTTGGAATGGAACTGCAGTTCTCTGAGACAGAGCAGCAAGTATTCGTAACAGCTGTGCCATCCTCCATCCCCTACCCACTTGTCCTCCTGAAGCTAAAACATGTGCCACCTCGCGTTCTCAAGCTCCTCAGAAACTCACATGGAAGAGGGATACTTTCCAATTCACTCTGCCACCCGGACACCCACAACAGAGAAAAACATCACACGTGGAAAAAGAGAGCTAAAGAACAATATCCCCAATAAATAGAAATGCAAACTCCATTAAGGAAAAAAGCAAAGAAAATCCAGCAGGATGCAGATACGATTGCACAGCATGGCAAAGTGGGATTTACTGCAGCAATGCAAGATTTATTCAACATGAAAAAAGTAATCAATGTGATATGCCATGCTAATAAATTAAAGAAGAAAACCACGTGGTCATCACAGCAGACTCAGAAAAAGTATTTGACATAATCCAACATCCTGTGTGGTTTTGTTTTATTTGTAAAGATTCAGGAGGCCAGAAATAGGAGGAAACTTTCTCAGTCTGATAAACACATCTACAAAGGACTGCCAATTAAAAAAAGGGGGTAAACTTTTCTGTAAGTGAGCAATGAACAAAATGCTAACTACTACACTTCTAAGATGTCCTACAAGCTCTAACTAGAGAAAGAAAAGCAAAAGGAAATCCTTCCATTCTGCAGTGTAGGAAATCAAGCTGTCTCCATTTGAAGCAGATAAGATCTTACACACACACACACACACACACACACACATATCTTTATCTAATAAAGTGAAACACACACACATACACACAAAATTAAATCAAGTAAACTAATGCAGGAAGGTTGTGTAATAAAAGATCAACATGCAAGTTCCAACGTCATTTTATTCACAGCAATGATCAATCTGAAAAATGAATGAAGACACAATTTCATTTACAACACTAGGAGAAGAGACTAGAACAATTATGAATAAATTAAAGCAAGCAAATATAATTCATTCTCATAGAAAAATATAAACATTGTTCAAAGAAAGTAAACCTTAACTAAATTAAAAGAAACACCTATTTGTAGACTGTAAGGATTAGTTAGTTAGTTAGTTAGTTAGTTAGTTAGTTTTAGTTTTTTGAGGCAGGGTGTCCCTCTTGTCCCAGCTTGCCTGGAACTAGGTATGTACACCAGTCTTGACCTCACATAGGTCCACCTGCCTCTGTTTTCCAAGTACTAGGATTAAAGGTGTATACCATCAAGCCCAGCTTTACAAAATGAAGATTCTTGAAATTAAATTCTCAAGTTTTCCTTCAGATTCAGAACAAAAGGTTTTTTGCTATAAATATATAATTGATAGGGTTCTAAATTTCATGTAGAACTATACAAATACATTATGAAACTTCTTGAGAAGTGAGGGCCAATAACAAGGGTCTTGCTTCCTAGTACCAATACTTACCACATATCTCTACCAATCAAATACGATAATCATCCACCAACTCTTTAAATACGATAGTAATAATAAATGAGAAGATAGTCTTTGCCTACGCCCATTTCCTATAGTACTTTAATCCATGCTCTTTCTTGCTGATACAAAGTTTCAGATCTTACATTAATGTTCAGCACTATGTGTTAAGAGTCTTTTTCCAACATATGTTTTTGATAATTGTTGAAAATTAGATAGATGTAGCTCTGAATTTATTTCTGGACAGTCTATTCTATTTGGTTGGGTTACATTTCTGTTTTTGTGTCAGCTCCACACAGGTCTTATTCCTATGGTTCTATAGTATATTTTGAGATCAGATGTTGTGATACAACTAGCTTTCCTCTTTCTGCTCAGGTTAGCTTTAGCTATTTGGAGTCTTTTATCTTCACATATGACATAAATTATTTTTCTAATTCTGTGAAAAATGTCACTGGAATTTTAATGAGCGTTGTATGACTTTGTATATTGATTGATGACTATTGTATTGATTTTGTAGATCAATTTATGTACTATATCCATTTTTATAAGCTATGTAGTTGAAAATGGAGACATAATTTGAATAGGTAATATAATAACCAATAAAGATATATGTATATATGTATATATATGCTAATAACATTCGTGTAGATGTAGCTAACATCATTATCAATTAGAAAAAGATGAAAAAGAATTTGAAAAGAAGCTGTTCCTTCGTATCCACTGTGATGGCCAACTTTAAGTGGGAAAAAGGGAAATAACAAGTGTCAGGTGCAGAGTTACTATGCTGAAATTGCAAATACCTGAACCAAAAACCTGACTCTTAAATTTAGGTTTTAAGAAAGGACACTCCTTGCCCAAGATCTCTCTTGAAACCTCTGTCTCTTGGAACTCTGTGGATGAAACTTCTTTACAGGAACTCCATTCCCGGAACTGCTCCTTGAGTCAAGACTCACCCATGATTTTATTTGAAATGGTTTCTCCAGTCTCAATTCGGGAAGTAGAAGTTGACTCCAACCTCATCTTAAGAGATCGTTTAGTCTTTTTATCCCTAGTTCTAGAATATCTCATTCACCCAAGGTCACACATCCTTCCCAGTCTTGTCTGTGTGAAATGGAGATGGGTGTGCTACCTTTAAGCACATGGTTTTGCTGATGTTAATTAAAAGTCATTTGTCCAGATTATGCCCATTTTATATCATCCCTTCAGTCATGTGGATGCAGAATATTTGAACTGTCATGGACTGAAAGTAAGATGGTGTAGACACTGTGGAAACATCTCAGTCACTCTTCTATCTATGAAAGATAAACACAATGCTTTCATAAGACTCAGTGTTCCAAGAGATAGTATCAAGAAATTTCAAACATGTTATCTGTAGAAAGCCTCGAACCTACTTGTTAGCAGCAGCATTAATCAGACTAACACAAAGTAGAAATGACACAAATCTCAATCAACTGAACAGATAACTGGAATGTGGTATAGCCATACACTACAGTGTTAGTCACCGTACCAATAAAGGGAGTGCCACCATGTGCTGCAAGAAAGATGACCCTGGGTAACATTATGCAGAGCCAGCAAAAGATGCCAGAGGCTTTCACATTGTGCATGAACCCAGTTATATGAAATATCTAGATGAGGCAAATGGAGAAAGACAGAAAGTAGATTAGTATCTGTCAGCAGCCAGGAGCAAGGATGAATTAAAAACTAATTCTAATAAGTTTGGAGACCCTTTGGGCGACAACAGAAGTGTCCTGAAATTAGTGGTGATTTTAAGATTCTTTTGAATAGACTAGAAAGCACTGGCTTATACATTTTAAAGAATGAGTTTCATTGTATTTGAATTATAATTCATTTTTTTTAAAGTTGGTCCAGAGAGATGACTTAGTGGGTAAAGAACTCTTCTGAAAGTCTGATGACCTGAGAACCCAATCAAAAGCCAGATGCAGGAATGGTTACATCTATAATCCTAGCATGCCTGTGGCAAGACAGGAAGTGGAGTCATTAGACTCTCCAGATGCCGAAAGGCCAAAGAGTCCAATCCAACAGAAATACACAGAGAGACCCTGACTCAAACAATGTGCCAATACCCAAGGTTGTTCCAAATACCCAGGTTGCCCTTGGAGTTCCACATTTGTATGATAACACTGTTACAACTAGGCATCTGCACTCACACACACACACACACACACACACACACACACAAAGATAAAAAACTGGAGTATTAATAATCAAGAGAAATAGTCTCCTTCCTTCTGGCTGCTGAATATTTTTCTTTTTATTTCTAGACAGATAATTTTTGGAAAACATGAAGTCATGGTTCAAAACTTTGGAAATTTATGGATTTATATTTAGAATAATTGTCATACACAGAACTCTTTGTATTTGTATAAAAATATATTTGTTATTCTTATTTCATTTTTATTATTTTTTGTATGTAGAAAAATTTATGAATTTGTAAATATCTCTTTATATGTTTATTTTCTCCATAGACTAGGCATATACATTATAAATACCATCTTTTGTTCAATTTGTTTGTTATAAAGATATAACAAAATTACTATTATTTTTATCTTCAAAAACATCAAAATTTGAAGCTATTCATATTTCTGATTGCATATAAATTTTCATTAGTTATGTCTGTAATTGGCAATGATTTTTTCCTAAAGTGAGTATTACAGTTGTCCTGTGTTACCAGCTCTCCATAACTGTGACAGAATACCAAAGATAATCAACTTATTAGAAGGAAAAGCTAATTTGGCATAGAGTTTCAGATGTTTCTGTCCACAGTCAGATGGTCCAGTTACTTGAGGCCTGTGGTGGTGAGGTATAGCTTAGTGGACTATGTGGGCAAGCCCATCTATAGCCTGCAGAACAAGGAAGCAAATAGAGAAAGAGATTAGGTTCTAATTCCTGCCGTTATCCTAAGTCTGTCTGTTCACCAGTATCCACCTCTTAAAGGTGCTATCATATACCAATAGAATCCTCACATGAGAACCAGGCCTTCAACACAGGGCTTTTGGGGAAAGTCTGGAATCCAAACCATAGTACACAAAGATAATATCTCTTAATATATATTGCATTATTACTCCCCTCCATTTCTATTCTTTTCATTCTTTCTGCAGTTCCTATTCCAGGTATATGTATCTGTGAAAGCTGACCATCCTCATTCTTCACCTTATGATTTCCTCAAAGTGTTTATCTCTATGTTATTTTTCCCTGAGTTAAGGAGAAATTATTTCTCTTGTCTTCCAGTTGTTGACCTGCTTTCTACAGTATCCTGTGTAATCTTTAAATGAGGTTTGAAAACTGTTCTTGGTTAATTGAAATGGAACACATTCCATCTTGGCTCTCTCAGACCTCCATTGTCCCCTGGAGGCTTTGCTAGCCTTTCTTGAAATTCGATGATTCTAATCAGAAATTGTTGGTATGTAACTTCTCTAACTTCCACAATCCCATCTCATCTACATTTTATGTTCCCCGAATCCCTCAAGTTTTCATATTTTTTGTTTCAGAAGTCATTTGCCTTTTAATTATTGTTTTACTCTTTCAGTTATTCCAAGGAGAGTTATGAAAATGTGTTCATTTCAAATTGCCTTCTTGAAGACATTTCATTTGCTTATCCAACGTTATGTTACAATTGGAATGAAGCACAGTAGAACTGGGCATACTTACATTTCTATCAACCGGATTGGGTTGATCCTGGTCCTAATGGCATGTGGAAACCCACTTTCCTCTAATATACTGTATTTGCGAAAGTTCGACTTTTGGCACAATAGTTCTTTGGCTAAGGATGGGGCCTGCTGCCCATTCCTCCAGGTCTATGATGGGTTTTTGTCTGATTGAGTTTGCATGGGGGGGGAGGGTGATTCTGTTTGAGTTTGCATGCATCTTGTGCATGCTGACACCGTTGCTGTACGTTCATATGATCAAGTTCCCAAGAGCCTGTAAGACTGTTTTCTTATGGTCATGCACCTCCTACCCTGGCTCTTACAATCTTTCCATCTCCTCTTCTGCAGTGGTCCCTGAGTCCTGGGTGGGTGAAGATCTAACAGACTGAATATTACTACTGACACTTATGTAATATTTATTTGTGAGAGAGGAAGAGAGAAGAGGGAGGAATGAAACAGCCACTATATTCCACTTGATGTTTGCTTTTACAGAATCCCAAATGTATTCTGCAGTTATCGTCAAATTAAAAAGAAAGGATTATTTAATCTTATTTGGAAAAAAACATGTATTAAGCACTATTTAGCGCTGTAGTATTTCACAAATGCAATCTCATGTAATGTGAAGTAGATGAACTGTCATTTCCTTTTCTCCCTTATGTATATGAAAGCTTAGTGTTTGAGTCAACCATGCAAATGTTTGACTGGTAGGTTAAAAATAAACCCCTTTGCACTATCTAGTGGGAAGAGAATCAACTGATATGATTAACCAGAGGCTCCTAGCTTGGAACAGAAATTCACTGAACTTTAGCCAAATGTTTTATTCTGCTGTTATATCCCTCTTCTTGATATTGAGTATTTTCTCCTGATTCACAGCCCCAGGCTTTTGCCAGCATTACATGAAATTTCATTTCATATAATCCAGAATGCTATTGTGTCAGCCTATGTTGTTACAAAATGTGATTTAGTAGCACACATTAGCATTTATCCACTTTTTTATTGAATATATATTTATCATTTTGGGGAAAGTTGAGATGTCAGGGATAAGAACCATTAACAAAACGTCAAAGAAGAAAAAGAAACAAATCAATTCTCCATTGTATTTTATTATATATTCTCATAATTCATCTGCATTATTACAGTGTGAGTTTTTTGAGGGTAATGATTGTGTTCTTTATCTCTGTAATTTCTGGGCTAGTCAGTGAACATTAATGTTAAGTTCGGGAAACTTTCATGGTTGAAATCTAGGTGAAAAGTCAGTTCTGCCATCCAATTAACAAGAGGTATAGCAAGATCCTGTTTAATGGGCAATTGTCATACTACAAAGAATTTTGTTGAGAAGTAAATGCAACAATGCTTTTCAATTTTTACTTCTAATATTGAGAGATGACAGGGCTGTTTAATAAAACAATATGATTCAACATTATGACATTTTTGGATCAATATGTTTGGAAAAAAACATAGAAGAGGACTATATTAAACAATATTTCCTGATAAAATATACATTTTAATATTTATGATATATAATACATATTATGTGATTATATATAGTGCATCATGTTTTATAAATGTTATATATGCTGTATTAAAATTATACAAATAT
>NW_008355468.1:919485-931914 GCF_000622305.1 Nannospalax galili | reverse complement strand
GTATTTATATATTATTACGCTACCTGGAGACTAGCAGTTTTAAATTAGATAGGCTCCACAAACTGATAGGTCAAATATTTCTCCCCAAACTAGGTTGTTTAAAAATCAGAAAAGAACAAGAAAGGGGTATATCAGGAGTCTCAGCTCAGATGAATGTTTATAGTGTCTAAGACAATTATACCTCCTAAATAGTGTGGTTATTTTATAGCTTAGTTCCCTAAAGACATAAAGAAAAGCTCCCAAGCAAATCAAAGATGCTGTCCCTCTCCTGTACATCTGATAGGACTCTGAATTAATGATGGCACACCTTTCCTCTTCATAAGCCAGGCTCGCTAACGCACACACACACACACACACACACACACACACACACACACACCTCTGATCTGAAGAATGCAGTGCATAGGTGCTGGGAAATTCCTTCCAACAGGTGAATTTCAAGGGCCCTGTATCTTTGTTTTCCATCACAGTTTGCCTGAATCCCTCAGTGAGTGAAAAAATGGCAGCTTTAAAATCTACTGCTACATTAAGTCACTGAGATTCCCTTTGCTAGCTTCCCTTGTAGTGCTCTATGCCATATCTCCACAGCAGATACAAC
The DNA here is from genome assembly GCF_000622305.1 of Nannospalax galili. Taxonomy (NCBI): domain Eukaryota; kingdom Metazoa; phylum Chordata; class Mammalia; order Rodentia; family Spalacidae; genus Nannospalax; species Nannospalax galili. The sequence goes on along the minus strand of NW_008355468.1, from coordinate 931,316 downwards.
AGTGGATGAGGTAATTACCAGGATGGCCACTGAAGGTCTACTTTAAGTGGTTTGTAATCACAACTTTACAGTTATTACGTTTGGAAATGTACACAATATCTAACTTGAGTACTAAAGGATAGAGTTATACTCCTCTTCTTTATCCAAGATGGAATGTGCTCTGAGATGAAATTATGAAAGCTTTCTTGACTATATTTATTTCAAATGATGTTCCCACATTGCATGAGTAGACGAGAAATGCAAGGAAAAACATCTAAGTTCTTATTTCTTAAAATCTTGATGTCGGTGTACATACATTTGCCCATATACTCAGTGTGTCTCTTTGATACTTGTATTTTGATAGTTTGAATATATTTTTTGAAGTAACCTTAGTCTATCTCTATCTCCTTCCCTCCCTACGTGTCTCTCTCTCTCTCTCTTTCTCTCTCTCTCTCTCTCTCTCTCACACACACACACACACACACACACACACACACACACCAGGCCATTATAGATCTTTTCTTGAATGATGTCCAACGTCCACAACTTCCAAGAACAGGCGAGGGCTGACTTAATTGAATTTTAGAACCGTAGAAAGAGAAGGGATAAAACACTTTCATCATAAATGCAAGTATTTTAGTTTTCTTGATAAAAATTAGGTACTATGGAGAGGCCGTAGCAATCGCTCAAGGGTTTAGTGTGCACTGCTCTTACAGAGAACCACAGTTAGGTTCCCAACTCACAGTCACCTGCAACTCCAGCTGCAGAGGATCTAGTGCCCTATCCTAACTTCCACATGTACCTGCATTAACATACATGCACATACACACACTTAAAAATGAAATTTTAAAAATTGAGTACTAGGAGTAGAATTTTAAATACAGTATTTTCAAACAGTGCTAAACTTAAGGTTGAATACAGTGGACCCTTTTAAATGTTATGAAGTTTGAGAATTATAAAGTAATATAATTTGCTTTAAAATTGAATGATGCTTTAAAATTAGGGAAAATACGGGTGCTTATTATTCAGGGATAATTAGTTGGTAGCCTCTTATTCTCTGCATGTTGGTCAGTTGTGGTCATTGTATTAGTCTCCATCTCTTATATAAAAAATATCTTCTGAGAGTTGAGAGTTGAATTAGTCAATGGACATAAGAATAAACCATTAGAAATCAGTTTAATACTGTATCTATCTAGCAGAATAGTTGTGTTAGTTATTCTCCCATGGCTTGTGGGCTGCCTAGTCTCAGGCTGTGAGGTCTGGTATCAGTGTCAGACATGGGCTCTGTCCTGTGATGGAATCACTAAACCCCGTTAGAAAGTAGGTGGTTACTCCTATAGCATTCATGCCAGTTGTAATTCATGCCAGGATTCACAGCTGGGTAAGTTTTATGCTAAATTTTCTCTTCAGAGAACTTGCACACATTTTCCAGCACTACGGAAACTAGTAGAAGAGATGAGCCTTTAACATCTGCGCCAGTTTGATTTCTCTTTATTTGTTCGACAGTACGCGTTTGTAGTGTATTCAGCAATGGGTCTTACCAGGAAGTTTTGGTGGGTAACCAAGAGCAGGGGCAATGGTCAGCATTGTTTGAGGGTCTATAGGACACCTATTCAACAGCTTCCAAAAGGGGAGGCCATTCAACATTTTAAGGTTTTAAATTTTTAGCTATGATATACAATGTCCTCTGTTAAAAGGTAACTCAATCTCTTTTTATAATGTATGTTATATGCTGTAAGTAGATTCTACAGTGGTAGTTTTCATACAGCTTTTGCTAAAAGCCTTTAGTGTTGGTTGTCCCTCCTGGTACTCCGTCCTCTCTTCTGCCCTATTCACCACCCAATTTAAGCCTTCCCACTCTATTAGTCTCCTTTTCCCCCTTTATGTCACTGCATTCTACTTCCCTTCCCCACCCATGGCTCTTTTTTAGTTTTCACCTCTCTGGAGTTTGAACTTGAAGCACACATATCTGAGTTTTCAAAGCTAGTCTCCAGCTATGAGAGAGAAGGCGCAATGTTTGTTTATTTGGTTCTGGGTTACCTCCTTAGGGTGATTGTTTCCAGTTCCACCCACTTACCTTCTGTTTCCCAAGGCTCAGGGATCATTGCAGAAGAGGAGACCGAAAGGCTGCAAGATCCAACGAGGTAAATGAACAAAAGGAAACAAAGTTTTCCGGACTGCTGCTCCGGTACTCACTCATATGAACTGACAGCAATGCTGGCAGAATAGACAAGTCCATGCAAGTTCAAACCAGACAAAATCCCAACATAAATTCAGGGACGTGAATAAGAAACCCCCACTTTATCTGAGGACCGACTGGCAACTAATAACTTCTGGGAAGGGGAGATTCTATCTCACTAAGGTGAGACTCTTAGTATGTTGTGATGACCCATAAGGTATTCTACCACAAAAGGACAAAGGGAACTTAACCCAAAAGTAAACACTGGGAAGACTGGGTCCTGTCATTTTCACTGACAAATTTACAACCAAATTCTTTTCTTCTGGAACTTGTGCCAACATCACACAATGCAAAGGGATTAAGCTTTGGACATCTCTAAGTCACTTGTTTCAGACACACTTCATTGAGGGCAAGAATACAACATCTTGATAGATATGGAATATGTCATATTACACTGGCTGGGGAGAACTGCCATGCTGCCATTGGAGTCTGCAGTAATTCTCAGGGGTTGAGGAATCTACATGATCACATGGAGAGCAGGCAGAGAGACTACACCATATTTCCAGATGACTTGTTGGAGTTGGAGCAGTTGCATTACTTATTAGACCAGAATATTGATCATGTTAAACATGCATTAATTATTATTTTAAATTTATTGCAGTGAATTGCACATGTTAAGTTACTTTCCTCAAATCTTGTGTTTTATCATTTTCCTAGTGGGACTATTATGAAGGGCTCCATCATTTTTAAACAGATGACATTCTGCTTTTCTCTCCGATATTTGTTCTTTGATGAATTCAGCTTAAAAACGCAAACACACTTCAGATACTGAGGTTTCCAGCTTATTTGAGCATGGGACTTTTTGTCTAGTGCTAGGAGGGGTTATCAGTTGGAAGGCATGTCTCATGATGTTAAGATACAGGAAACGCTACAGGAAAAGTAGAGTGGGTGTTTGCCAAGGTACAACTCAACTCAATTTTGAAAAATGAAGCAAATGTGTTGGTCATCACTCGAACCTCTCTGTGGCCCACATATATCTGCCACAGAGTGATTCTGGAACACTGGCCATTTCCACTGCAGTCTGCATTGTAAGAATAATTGTACTTTGCTCTCAAGGAGATGGCATGGAATACTTTGCTTAATTGGCTCATTAAAACTACCAACTCTTAAGTATTCTGTAGATGACTCCAAACATCAAGCTAAGTTCTATTTATTCATTAAGCAATGATAATAAGTCAGTGAATAATAAGTTGTGTGTGTGTGTGTATGTGTGTGTGTAGGTATGTGCATGACTTTAAAGATACTTTCATTCTATTTATTTGTCAGGCAATGATAATAATCCAGTAAATATTTTCTGTGTGTGCATGTGTGTGTCAGCATGTGTATGAGTGAGTGTGGGACTGTGTGTGTGCATGTATGTGTGCTTGCATGTATGTGTGTATGTGTGCATGTGTGTGTGTGTGTGTAGGTGTATCCATGACTTAAAAGGATATGTGGATTCTATTTATTTGTCAGGCAATGATAACAACTCAGTGAATAGGTTTTAGGGTTATGTGTGTTTGTATCTGTGTATCTGTGTTTTTTGTAGAGAAAGGGAGAGAAAGAGGGAAAATGTTGAATGAATTTAGGATCATTCACACTAATGAATAATAGCTTCAGAGAAGTGAATGGATAGGTGTTGTGTAGAGCTCATTCAATACGGTAGACCAAATGGAAAACTGCCTTTTCAGTATATTATTAATTACACAATAAACACATATAGTAAATGTTTGCTGTATGTGCATATAGCATATGTGATATATATGACATATATATGACATGTTATTTTCTTCTACACTGAAAACTAGCAGTGTTGCATACAGCACAGTCTTTAACAGGCCAATCCTAATGCCATGCTAATTTTTTTCATGAACTTTGAGTATTTGTAATGAACTCTTAGATGAACCAGATCAGCCTAGAGCAAAGCTGATCTCATTTGAAAAGTCCACATTAAATTGAAAAGAGAAGTAATTAATGCGTAGACTTCCAGCATCTCAGCAGGTTTATTATAGCATTTTGATTTCTGAAGACTTCTTTTTTTTCATTCCATAAAGAACTGTTGAAGGCCGCCTTAAAACTTAAGATTTAAATACCTGGTGTTAGTGACATGAACTTACTTTGAAGACTGCCCAAATACAGTTATGATAATTAAAATTGGTCCCACTGTTGATAATCTAACTTGTTTCTCTCAATGACACTGTAAAATAAGTACAACAAGGAGAGGTACTTTACTTTATAGATATAAAGAAACACAGGGATTTTTTTTTTAAAAAAAACATCTGATGTCATTAAACAAGAATGAAGCAAAATTATATTTTATATTCCAAGTGACATGCTTATTATGACACTAAAGTACTGATTGTTTTAAACCACACAGCTTTTTAAAATTATTATTTCTATTTTATGTGTATGAGCATAGTGCCTGCATGTATGTAAGTGCACCAGTATCATGTAATGCCCATGGAGGTCAGAAGAAGGTGTCAGTTTTCTGCAACTGTACTTACAGACAGTTGTTAGCTGCCATGTGGGTTCTGGGGCTTGAACTCAGGTCCTCTGCACAAACAGCCTCCTCTCTTTTTTTTTAATTTGTTTTTATTGAATTTTTATGTATTTCATACAGAACATCTCGAACAATCTTAATCATCTGTATATCCCTGTCTGTAACAGCTGAGCTATCACTCCAGACCATGACACAGTTTTCTAATTTGCTATTGTTTTTATTATATACTTGAATTCAAAAGTAAAGTAGTAGATGTACATGAAGTAAATATATAAAATGTCATCAAGTCCTAGTTAAACAATAAGGAGTCATCAATTATCTAAAATCTTTCCATGAGTTATACCCTGACATATTTGTGTCTTCAAAAAATGGTACTCATAAGCAGGCATGGTGTGCACACCTTTAGTCCCAGTACTAGGGAGGTAGAGGCAGTCAGATCTCTGTCAGATTGAGGCCACCCTGGTCTACATAGTGAATTTCAGTCTACAAAGAGAGCCTGTCTTAAAAGTAGCCCAAAAATGTACTTGTATAAGATAACAGCTATAGAATAGCTGGGAACATATTTGAAATTACAAATAGGCCTAGAAACATAGCTTAGTAGTTATGAGCATTTTCTGTTCTTCCAAAAGGCGTGAATTCTGTTTCAAGTACTCACATCAGGCAGCTAACAACCACTTGTAAGTCCGACTCCAGGAGGTTCTGACACTCTCTTTTGATCTCTTCAGACATCCATATATATGTAGTACACACATACGCGCGCGCACACACACACACACCACACACATATGCACACACACACACATACGCACACACATATACACACATATGCACACACACATATGCACACACACACATATGCACACAGACATACACACACATATGCACACACACATACACACACATATGCACACACACATATGCACACACACACATATGCACAGACATACACACATGCGCATACACACATGCACACATACACACACGCACACACATACACACACATATGCACACACACATACGTACACGCACACATACACATGCACACACGCACACACATATGCACACACACGCACACACATACACATACACATACACATTCACTCTCACTATTTTAAAAAATAAAACAAGATCAAAATAAATTGTAAACAAACTTCGATCTGAAACTACTTAACATACGTAGATATTTCCTACTCTTGATATTGAACTTTCTGTATTTTAGTATGAACTCAAAATAATTGATTAATTATACAGTTTATTCATATGTTTCCTGGTTAATTTTCCGAAGAAATCTAAATCATTTTAATGAACCATACAGTTGAATTTCTTTTGATTGAGAGATTTAAAAATCCAAAACATATTATTAAAATTCTTTTTCCTAAAGATGCTAGTTAGTGTATTTTTCCAAGGACAATTATTCCAAATCCCCCGTTTACTTATTTATTTGAAGAACATTTTTATGGTACAAAGTAATTACTTATTTACCAGTAAATATTTGGCAATGCCCTCCCCCAAATTCATATGTAATAAATTAAAAGTCATCATTTATCCACCCCAAACTATGTATGATTTACTTAGCATGTACCTTTCTTGGTGTTTTTTCCTACATGTCATGAGGAAGGTAAGGCTGGAAAGGTTGTATAATTGGCTCAAGGTCACACAAGGAGATAGAAGGGAGATGAAAACAAACTGACTCCCTCTCTTCCAGTGTCAGATTATTATCTACAGAGAACACACTTCACTCACTGAAGTCTCAGGAGAGAAGAAGGCCTTGTTCAGCACAGAGCTCAGCAGGTCATGGCTTTTATCACTGTGTGTGGTTGACCACTGCCCTGCCCTGCCTCAGTAATCAAATAATGGCAACAAACTTTGCTTTGACTGTGCCTTCTTGAATGACAGACACCTAACTGTTAAGTAGTTTTAGGTAGGGAGTCTGAGGATCTTTGGAGGAACTGGAAAATTATAATTTTGGGTATAATTCACTACATGGGGAAGTGGCTTTAGGTTATGGGTGAATATCTAGTGCTTGCCTGGGGGAAGTGGTCAGCTAAAGTCATTGAGCATCATTTTCTAGAAGGAAGAAATAGAAGAATATGATAAGGCTGTATAATGGGGTCTTCTGGCCTCGAGGAAGATAATGCAATCAGGATCTCATGGAGCTGTGGTTGCCTACATTGCGCATGGTCAACACCAGATTTGCCAATCGTCAGTCATGGATCAAGGAAGTGCTCATCAAGCCCTACGCATCTACAGAACAACTGGCTAATGAAGGATTCTGGGGAAGTGACAGTCATTGTTATCATCTGTGTACCCAGGCATGATCCCACATGCTCCAGTGAAAAGTTTCAAACCCTTTGCCAATAGATAGCCATGGTTAAGCTAGTGGGTCACAACCCCAAATAAAAAGATGCATTTCAGAAAAGGTCTAATTTCAAAAGGCAGGGATGACAGTGGTGGGAGGGAGAATATAGAAGATATGGGTCAGAGTAATTAGAATACATTACATACATGTATGAAATTGTCAAGGAACAGATTTAATCAGTTAAAAAGAGCTGACTTCCCTCTATGATTACTTTCTGCATGGTCTCTGTATGTGAGTCAATCATTTGGTAGAGAATATAACACACAAAAAAAGCTTTCATCCAGTTCAAGGTATCTAATGCAACCTGTTTGAGAAAAGAGGACAATGATCAAGTCTCTTGCCAGTGATATAATTCTAAGTAAATTACAGTTGCCAAGCATGTGAATTGTGTTCTAAACAGCAACAAAAAAACGGTTCACATCTAACTCCCAGATCTCATGTTGATTCTGCACCAAACACAAAACACATAGCTCTTTTTCCCCTATTTCATTTTAATGTGTAAGTGCTAAAGCTATGTGAGCACCAGAAGAAGAAAGAGCCTGAGGGAGAGGGAAAGGGGAAGGACAGGGAGGGGCAGCAGGAGAGGAGGGGGAAAGGGGGGAAGGACCGGAATAGGGAGGGGAGGACAAGGGAAGAGGGGTGTGGACGGAGGAGAAGGAGGAATAGCATCTTTGGAATATTTAGACAACTGTTCTGAAGAACTGTCCACTGTGACAAGATAATGCTTTTTGTTGAAAGGCAGAGAGCCTTCCAAATTCAAAGACATTTAACTGGAATTTTTTTTTTAAATGAGGCAAACACAATGTATTTTTTTATGGTACATTCTTTAAGGATGACAGTCTAGTTCCTTTGATTCAAGTCTGTTAAATCTCCATGGAAAAGGGAATAAATTTAGCTGCAGATACTGAAAACCATTGCCAAGTTCAGCAGATTATAAAAGGAGACTGACAAAATTCAGTGAGAGAAGGAAAAAGACTATGTTTTCAAAATGACAACATTTTAACTGGCCTAAGTACTAAAGAAATTTACAATAACTGCTCAGAAAAATTATTACTCCAGTCCTCAGTGGAACAGGAAACATTAATCTCTAAATATGTTTCTAGATATTCAATGACAAAATAACATATAAAGGTCAAGACTTATTGATTTAATATTCAGGGGAATAAATTATTCAACACCACATACATTGAATTAATAAAAGGAATATGCAGAAAAATACTATTCTAAATAGATACAGCTGTTTGAGTCACATGACTAATATAAAAAACAAAATGTCAAAAGCATAACTTTCATTTTTCACATTAGTTATATTTAGATATTGTGTTCTAAATATTTACAAGACCACTTTTTAATAATATGTGTTCTGGTTGTAATCAAGAAAGTTACATATTCTGATTCTTCTAAAATATATTCAAAGTACAAAGATGACTATACCATCTTTTGGTTTCATGCAAGAGATATAAAAAATAAAAAGAAGAATTGGAATAATGGAAAAGAAAATCATGAGGAAGGAAGTGGGCACCAATAAATGGCAGAGAAAACCGAGCAGTACTTCACATTACAATGTGAACTACCCCTGAGCCTGCCTGCCTCGCCTCTACTCTCCATAGAGAAAACTGAATCCCTGTGCATATTTGGCCTGCCTAGGCCAAAGCCATGGCTGATGTTGCAGTCTGCACTCCAGTACCAGCACTAGTTAATTTTCACAGACTCCATAAAAAGCATGTGGAATTTTTGTTGTTGTGTGTTTTGTGTGTTGTGTGTGTATGAGGGTGTTTCCTGTGTGTGTGTAGGTATGAGTGGGCACATGTGTATGGAGGCTAGACAGAGACATTAAGCATTTGATTTCTTTCCACCTTATATGTTGGGGCAAGGTCTCTCACTTGAACCCAGAGCATAAATACAAACCTGGATGGATCTGGCTTCCTGCCTCCCAAGTGCTGGGGCTGTAGGGAGGCACCACACCCGCAGCACATCAGCACATCCCCTGGATCATGGGGATCTGAATTCCAGATCTCATGTTTGTATGTCAAGCACTTTGCCCACTAAGCCATGTCCCCAGCCCCCAAGAAGTATTCATGCATGATCAAAGACAAGCAATTAAATATGTCCATTAACCATTGACTTCTGATCTGTTTTTTTTACAAAATCCTATTAAATATCAACAGACATAAACAGGTTACTTTTTCTTGGGATTTTATTATTGGTGGTAGTGGTGGTTGGTTCGTGTGAATCAGAAAACTTGAAAGGTTTCTGGATGGGAATATTTTAATGCTCTATGAAATGTTACCATAAGGTAGAACAGATGTTGCAGGTCCGTGAAAAATTCACACTTTAGTCAACAACGCATGGAGGAGCAGAAACCCTTACAGTATCAGGCTATAACAATGCTGACACAAGAAATGGCCTTGGCTTACAGTTGCCGACACATACTATCCTCTCCTCAGACCTGTTGTCCATGATTACCTGGGCTATTGTGACTGACACTCAGCTTTTTATAAAATTTGCTTATCTTCATTAATCTAGATACCATTTATGTATGTGTGTACATGCTTATGTACACGTAGGTACATATGAACAATGATACCTATGTACAATTACAATATTCCTATTGCCTTGTTTTGTTGAGGCAGGGTCTCCCTGCAGCCCCAGGTGACATGTAACTCACTTAGAAGACCAGGCTGGACTCAGTCTCACAGAGATCTGCCTGCCTCTAACTCCCAAGTTCTAGGAATAAAGGTGTGAACTCCCATGCCCAGCTTCATTAGGATATTTTAATAACTGAGTTTTTCTTGACCCTGGCCACCCAATGAGAGCTAAATGCAAAAAGTCCCCCCATGTCCCAGGGCTGGGCTGTGAAAAGGGCAGAGCATTTCTTTTCAAAGAGCCCCTTGTACAGAGAAGGAGTGAGATGTGCCAGCCAACTCAATTGGTTTTCCAGTGCTAAAATTATGGTCCCAATAGTAAGAAAAGGTAAAACTAACTACTGCTGTACTATCATTTAACAACTAAATTGTACGTTACCAGTCTGTGAAACAGTCGTTCTTTTAATTAATGGTCTTCTTGTGGCTAATGATGATACAATTAGTCTGTTTGGCTTGCTCTCTGAGTTTCAAAGCAATTCACAGATACCTTTTGTCTTCAGTGGTAAGTATACATGCTATGAGACTATTCTGAAAATTTGTACATACAGATTTTTATATGTATGTGCATATTTGATTGTGTGTGTGATGCATGAGTAAATGTGTACATGTGCATATTATGTCCATGTGTGAACGTGTGAGCATTTGTGTGTGTGTGTGTGTATCCTAGGGGTGTGTGTGTGTGTGTGTGTGTGTGTGTAATGAAATTGACTTCTTGTGTGTGTGTGTGTGTGTGTGTGTGTGTGTGTGTGTGTGTGTAATGTAAGCCAGAGGACAACCCAGTGTGTTGCACTTGTCTGCCACTGTGTTTGAGATGTGATGTCTTGCCCACCAGGCTAGCTGGATCAAAATCTTCAGGGATTCTTCTGTCTCTGTCTCCTCCCATTTTCTCTTAGGTACTCTGGACTCGTAGAACATGCTAATATGCCACGCTTTATGTGGGTTCTGGGGATTTGAACTCCAGTCCCTGTGCTTGTCCAGCAAGCCCTTTTTACCCACTAACAATTGCCTCGGTGCCCACATATGTTTTATCATAGCATCACGCTTACCTATCTGTAATTAGTACTTCTAGGATGCTTCAATAATTGTTCCGCTTATAGGAGACAGAATTGCATGATGGCATTTCTGAAGTATTTATGACTTTGTAGACAGTGCCATTTCTCTGATAACTTGGCACTGAGCATGAAAGTAGTCATACACATGAGCATGCAAATGTGGATGTGAATATGACACAGGTAACTTCATGTACCACTGCAGGTGCCCAGTTTGGCACAGACATTGCAATTTGCCATATTCTGTGTTCTATGAACTACATTTCCTGAATGTATAAAACTACTAGGGATGTGAACATAATCTTCCAAAATTACAGAGATGTTGGAATTTGTCTTTGGGTAATTGAGATGTGATTAAAAAAATAAATAAACAGATTGCGGGAAATCTTTCAAGGAGGAAGAAATTCACTGTAGTGTTTTAGATACAGCATTTCTATGCCACAGGTAAAACGTGCTATCATTTTGCCTAGTTTTAAAACGATAACAGGGAGAACCTAATCAAATCAATTACTCTTTCATCTTTTCATGAGAAATTTTCTGCAGTGTGTTCATGTTTTTAATCCTATTTCCAATCATTTTCATTTCATTCTTTCCATCTATCCGGGGCCTTGATTTGTCATTTATTCTGTTCTTTATTATAGACTCTCTGCTCCACACTGCCTAGGTTATTTTGGGATTTATATGAGTTTGACTCTTACTATTGTTTTTTACCTCAGATTAGAATTATGCCATTTTTACCAAGTTTCTTTTTAATATGTATAAACTCAATAGTGTAGAGTCTAGTGGAAAATACAAGTTTAAGATGACATTTAAATTTCCTTTCCTTCTCTCTTAGTTTCTTCCTCCTTCCTTCCCCTACCTCCCTACCTCTTTCCCCTTTGTCCCTCCCTCTTTCCCTTCTCCCTCCCTCCCTCCCTTCCTTCATTCCTCCCTCCTTCCCTTCCTTCCTCCCTCCTTCCCTTCTCCCTCTCTCCCTCCCTCCCTTCATTCCTCCCAACTTCCCTTCCTTCCTTCCTTCCTCCCTCCCTTCCTCCCTCCCTTCCTCCCTCTCTCCCTCCCTCCCTTCATTCCTCCCCACTTC
>NW_008355468.1:839319-919019 GCF_000622305.1 Nannospalax galili | reverse complement strand
CCCTCCTTCCCTTCCCCCTCCCTTCCTTCCTTCCTTCCTTCCTTCCTTCCTTCCTTCCTTCCTTTCTTTGGTCTTGGATATTTAAGAGTTCCTATTCCTTAAGCAAGTAGTTTGCCACTGAACTGTATCTCCAGCCCTCTGATTTTTGAAGCAGGTTGATTTCACAGAGTAACATGTCTTCAAATTCCTTGGCTCCTGTCCTTCCCTTTAAACTGTCTTATCTTTTCATAGACCACAAGGCTACTCTCAGAATGGGGTCATTTTTGGCAATAGATGTGTGCCCAGAAGAGAAGTGCAAGTCTAATTTCAAAGAGCAGTGTTGTGTGTTCCTCAGGTGTCAAAGAATCAGTCACAGAGAAGAAAAGAAATTTAGTTGTAGTGTCATTGTATTTGCTTTTCAGCTGTCCACAAGCCTGGAGGAGGTGGAAGGAAAAGACAGAGCAAAAGGCAGGGCTGGCCCTGTGCACTGGACAGTTCCTCTTCGGTTTGTTGCAGAAACACTAGCATGGCTGAGCCAGTGTCTCATCCTCCAGGGCTGCATTTGGACAGGACCTTTGCAGGGATCTGTTTCTGAGGCAGCCTAGCCACTACGGGCAGATAACCCAGCTGCTGCCTCCCTGCTCCATGGGAGCAGGAGATCTAGATATGAATAAATTGTTTGAGGAACATGGTTGCAAATGAATAAGTCAAAAACAAATTTGTTGAAATGATAAATCGGTCAGCAACGAATGTTTTTCCAGTCACCGATTTTGCAATTTTTCCACTCACTGATGCCTGTTTTACTTTTAAAAACAGCAATTACTCAAAGTAAAGAAATTCTATTTGGATTGTTTCTACTTTTAAGCAAGCAGCCAGTGATACCCTCTCTAATTCCGTGGATGCCTCAAATAAACACATAGCTCCCTTAGTTATAATGAGTGCAGTGAAGTCAAAACTAGTAGTAATATCTATACTTTTCACTCTGCCAAATAAAAGAAAAATAATTAGGTAAAGATATTTTCCTCTCAACAGTACTATATTAGTTATTTACCCTATATATTTTTTAACTCTGTAATTGACTAAAGTGTTTTGATAATGCATAACTCATAAAATGCTAAATGAGGCAAGGATTTTTTTTCTCGGCTTTCGGCTGGAACTTTGTCAAACAGCACTCTTGCCAAGAACCGCGGAACTCTTGGAGCCAGCAGTGTAGCTGAGGATAACTTTGAGCTTCTGACCCTCCTGCCTTCACTTCCCTAGTGCTGGGATTACAGGCATGCACCATGACACCTGGTTTATGTGGTGCTGGGATAGAACTCAGGGCTTTGTGTATTCTAGGCAAGCACTCTACTAACTGAACTACAGCTCTAGTCCTCATATCATTTATGGTTTTTAAGATGAAGTGCTTTTTTTGGGATGGAATCTGCCCAAGTAGCCCAGGCTGGTCTTTAATGCCCAATATTCCTGCAGCAGCTTCCTGAGTGATGGGATTACAGGTGTGTAACTATCACACCTGGTTTGGGAGCATTTTGAATTATACAGGATTCATAAATATAAACTGATGTGATAGATCAAGGTCTGGAGGCCATCTGCTGGAATTTCCATGTTTTTTAAAAAAACTGTATTTGAGTTTATTAATATGCAAAATATGGGCAGCACTGTACCAGTCACAAAATAAGCATACAGTGTAATCATTATTAGACCATTCATGCAATCATTATTTTATCTTGTTATAAATGTGCTTTTTTTAACTTAAAATTATTGAGAATTTCATACATCCATATAAGGTATTTTGATCAAATCCATGCCCACTCCCTCCCTCCCAACACCTCCCATATCTCTTTTTCTTTCTTTTTTTTTTCTTTCATTTACTTATTTTTATGGGGCTTTTGGGTACTCTAAAATTCCTCCCTCTGAAGAGGTAACCCTAAAGTCTTTTAAGGATTAGATACAAGCTCCCAAATACTTTTGACATTTTTGGCCTTTGGAACAGAGTATGTTGCTAACAGTCCCAAGGACATTTTGACTTTTAGCCAAGAAACTGGCTACTTTTCTTTGGCGTATTTTTACCCTAACTGCCTAGCCAATTCCTACCCCTTATTCTTATCACACTACCCTCTGAAGAGGTTATCCAAATTGCCAATAGGGAATAGGGACGCAGACTGCTCTGGCTTCTCCCATGCTGAAGAGGGACCCAGGGTGAGGCATTTGGAGTACCCCTTCAATGGGTCTATCTAAAAGACTCCCAAATTGTATAACTCTTATCTCTAGGGGAAAAGAAAGTCCTTGAATTGTGAATAGGAGATATGAAGATGTAAAGGCAAGCGTTATCCAAATTGCCAATAGGGAATAGGGACGCAGACTGCTCTGGCTTCTCCCATGCTGAAGAGGGACCCAGGGTGAGGCATTTGGAGTACCCCTTCAATGGGTCTATCTAAAAGACTCCCAAATTGTATAACTCTTATCTCTAGGGGAAAAGAAAGTCCTTGAATTGTGAATAGGAGATATGAAGATGTAAAGGCAAGCGTAATTAGCATTACAAGTTCTAGACAGGGAACCAGAAAAAAGTCAGGACAGGGAAATTTTCAAATATTCATATGAGAGTCCATTGGAGTTTCTTGACAAGGGCTTCTAAAAATATCCCTCTATTGGGTACTTCCTCATTTTTCTTTTGTCTTCCAAGGCTGGACTACTCTAGAGTGATGGATTCAGGATTTGCTTTCAGGTATTTTGATAGCTGTTGGAGTGGTTAGAATCAGTGTCAGCTCCCTCTCAAAGGTTTCTAGATAGGGGGAGAAAACAAATTTATCCATCATTTTAGAACAATAGCTGGTTGTCTCCCTTAGCTACAGGTGGGCACTACACCCTTGGAGACCAAGATTTGAGGTTCTTACATCTGAGCAGCACTTTCTGGTTAGGAACAAAATCGTCAATGAGAAATAATTGTCTAAATAACTTATATGGACTTAAGCCTAATGTCTGGGAAGTGTAATCCCTTGAACTTTTAAAGAAATATACTGATCACATTAATCTTTGGTAGTCCTTTCCTTTTGGGTGTTTAAGACCATACAGTTGGCCCAAATAGATCAATTTATTTTTACACTTAAGGTCATTTGAGGATCTGTTCCTCAGGGGTCACATGGGCTTAGGAGGAGCTCCTGGCTCCTTTCTTTTACCAGTTCCATCTGTGTAACAATAAGTCAAAGGTCCTGCTCGACTATGCCTGGCTTCACTTGGAAGCATGAATGAGATGTTTCCTCTAAGTTGACCCCCTCTTTGTAGACTGGGCCATGCTTCAAGTCCATCTCGTGGGGTCTCCAAGTCCTCCCTGAACAAGAGCACAGGTGACTCACCACAAGTACAGGACATTTTGAGAGATGTTCCATAGTCCCCTGGAACTTGGTTGACCTTGGAGGGCAAGGGGTAAAAAGTGTCCTTTAAGTCCATCTGACCATATTAGCATAGGCCTAAAACTATGGCTGTTAAACATCCAATAAGCTTAGTTCCACCAGTCTGGTACTTTTAATTACCATGTGCTATGTAGATAGGGCTTGATTAAAAAAACCAAATATTCTCAGATAAACCTTGAGTAGATATATATTTTGTTCCTTAAACTAGTTGACTAAACTATGACTATAGACATTTGAAGATTATGTGTATATTATTTTTGTCTCATTCTTTATATATCATAACAAACCTACACAGACCTTCATCACTTGCTTAGGCTTTCATGTTTTTTCTATTTTGGAAAATATTTCCATTCCCATATCCTTTTAACATCTTTTACATTCTCAATTTAAAAAAAAAATAATTATGAGACATAGTAGCTTTAACAAATAAAATTTCCATCTGTTGTGAAACTTTTTTTCCTGGGGACGCTAAGCAGTGCTTATTCCCTTTCAAGGTTCTAGCATCAAGCCAGTGTTTGATTAACAGTTTACTGGGGAACCAATGAATTTATTGAGCTTACTTACCAAGATAACTGAGGGGTTGCTGAGGTGTATGTGTGACCTGAATATATGCACACTGGATACCTTTTCCCAGCACGACTCATGCCTCCTTTACTCTTGAAATTTTTCTCATGTATATAATTTCTTTAAATCAAATCCACCCTCCCTGTCTTTCCTCCAACTCCTCCTTTTTCTATCTGTACTACTTTTCCTTCCTAGCATCATGTGTTCTGTTTCTTTTGTTTGCACTCAATGAGTGAGTCCACTTCCTGCAGCCACTATGTGCCTGGGTGTTCGGCAGCCACTGGAGCTTCCTGAATTTTTGTTGTTTTCACCCCTCATTCTTCTCGCTCCTCCTCCTCCATTTCCCACCAAAACTGTTCTTCTTCCCGACTAGTCCTTGTCCTACACAAGTGTCTTTTTGTTTGTTTGAGCTGGACCCACTAGATTTAATTGGCTTTTTTTTCATGAGCTTTGTGAGAAAAGTTTGGCATTCTCCTTAACCTTAATGTGAATAGTCTCTGTCTCTTTCTTCTACCAGTTATTTGCAAAGCAAGTGTGAATTAACTATGCGAAAGTGTTTTGGCAACAGAAGTAACATGTAGTCACATTTCAACCATTTGTTATTTAAAACAATGTACAGTTCTGCTAATGATCTGACAGTCAAAGTAGGAACTTTTGAAGTCTCCCAGGTGGCCTCCTATCCCCAAAGTTCATTCCCACAGCCTCTGAATGAATGTCTCAGAACTTCCTAACTCACTGGGATGAAGACTATCCTATTCTTGTATGTCAGAGGAGGAAACTGAGGCAGATTCCCACAGCTTGAAACCAGATAGAGGCAGACTCCACTGAAACATGCCTACTCAGAGAAGAATTCCGAACACTTCTTTACAATATATGCAATGGATTTTTTTTAATACTCATAAAGTACATTTCTAACACCTAATCTTTTACATTTGGACATCTACTATTCAGGCCAAAGCAGGTAGTTTTATGAGTCTCCATTTATTTCATCTGATTTTCTTGGAAATTGTTTGGGTACCATACATATATTTAATAAACAAATTAAGTGGGAACTTTTTGTTTAAATTCATTTTAGTTAAAATTTAAATTTAGTTGGCTTTTTATTTTCCAGTTTCATATTCTGACCTAATTGTGTGTTCAATGTTCTTCTGCTGTTTGGCAAAGACACTCATTAATTCTATTACCTCTAGCAGAATAAAGGGGGATTTTGAAATGGCTAACAGCTACGGATCAATACACTAACTCAATAGAGATAATTATAGGACTCACTAGGAGAGCAGCAAGCTGCCAGCTGTAAGCAATCATTTTGGGCCTGGAATAAATCTGCAGAAAATACAAAGCAAATTTTAAGGGCATTATTCTAAAATTGAGAGTCTCATACCAAAGAATGTCTTTCTGTTATTTATTTTTACAGGTGTGTTATCGTTAGTTCCTGATGATGCATATTGATTTTGAAATACTTGGGTTTTATCCTGTGCTTTAATTCCTCTATCGACTTTCTTTTGCCTTCCACTGTTACTGCACGGTCATCTTCCAATACTTTGTGAGATTTGCTTATATATTTATAATGTGTGTCCCACTTACACTTAAGCATTAATAGTGATCAATTACAGAGAGCCAGGAAAAAAGGGGGAGCCACACACCTCAAAGAGGTGCACCACTTCCAGTATGCACAATTTTCTTTCCATATCTGAATTCTGTGTTAGTGAAACATATACATTTTCTGCTAACTATGTTTTTGTTGTTGTTGTTATTTTTTAATCAATGATGTTGCAGATACTCACTCTTTTCTAGGTATCTTTCTGGTTTTTTTTTTTTTTTCTAAACCATGTTAATAAGAGTGTTTTCCCCTTCATTTGAAAATGTTTATGTTTGGTTGGTTAGAGTTCTATCCTGGGATCTAAAGCTCCTTTACAAAATTATTGAATGGGACCTACAAGCCTATTATATCCATGAATTCAAATGGAAAGCTATTCTATTGTATGTGGCCTGAAGAGAATCAATGAGGCTAAGCTTGACATCAAACCCATTCTTCACATTCATTTGAATTTCTATGTCAGCATCCTTGGCATTGTAAGAAAATAATTAAATGGGGGAATTAATAGAACCTTTCAAGAGTATATTTACATAACCACATTTCCAGTCTCGAGCAATAAAAACAAGGATTATAAAAACTTAAGAATAAACTATTTGATGCAAAACGCTGGGAAAGTAGCAATATAAAACAATATTGTATACCATCTTTGGTAAAACCTATACAAGATGAAAGACAGGAGGAAATTTTGTAACTATTTTTTGGAAAACATGACCCTTCCTGACCATTTTGGGGAGTGTGTGTGTGTGTGTGTGTGTGTGTGTGCATATGTGTGCACATACATGTGGAGAACAGAGGTCAACACCAGTGTCATTCCTCAGAAGCTGAACATCCTTGTTTTTGGAGACAGGGTCTTTCATTGGCCTGCCTGGCCACTGAGCACCTTCCATCTACCTGATTCTGCCTCCCAATGCTAGGAGTATAAGCACAGCTCGCCACATCAAGCTGTTTGCATGGATTCTCTGGACAGAACTCAGGTCTTGTGTTTGCAAGGCAAGCGCTTTACTGACTGAGCTGTAACCTTAGTCCCAAATCATTTTTAAGAAACTTGTTTCTCTCTGTTATGCCAAAGGAAATGTCTCTGTGTCTTTATTGGTTTCAGTTTATTTCATTCAGGGTCTCACTTAGCCCAGGCTGGCTTGGAACTCACAATGTAGCCAAGGATTGCTTTGAACTTCTGATACTGTTTGGTTTTCCTCCCAGTTGTTAGCATTACCTGTGACACCATGCCTGATTTATGCAGTGTCAGGGATCAAACCCAGGGTTTTATGCAGGTGTGTGTACTGCAAGCAAGCATTCTCCTAACTGAGGTACATCCCTGGTCCCTGTTCTGACTTCTTTAGTTCATTTCTCAGGTTCTGAGACCTGGGTGATTTTATTTATTAATTTATTTTTTTCCACTTTTTGGTTTGGTTTTGTTTGGTTTGATTATGCTATCTCTAAAACAATATAAAATACATTTCCTACAAGTCATAAATTACTTGAAAAACAGGAAATTTTCAGGAAAAACAGAAGTGAAAAAGTGTAAAACCCAAGACACAAAAGCCCCTTTCAAGCCAGTAACCTGAAAGGATCAGGATCTGGAGAGGTGCCCACCCACCGCTTTGAAAACTACCCCTGTTGACAGTGCTTATTTGTCAAGGTGACACAAAGTAGAAAGAGGAATAAAAATAAATCTTCCTCAAGGTGCTCAGAGTGCAATTTCTATAATCAGTTTCATCTTTATGTAAATAGTTAATGTTGGTAGGCAACAGCCTGACTCAAAATTGACTTTATAGATACTTAAGGACCTCTAAAAATGTGTTGTATTACCTACTCCAGAGAAAGTCTGGAAGGGTGTTTCAAGTCATGGCTTCACAAGTATTAATTTTACAGGTAGGCTTGCATACATGGCCAGTGATCTACTTGGGGATTTGTTTGCTTTGATTTCTGCTGCTTCGTGCTAGGCATAAAGATGATGGGTTATGCTGGTGTTGGAAGCTTTCATTTGAAAGTCAAACTTCTGTGGTCCAAACAGGAACTCCTAATTAATCTGAAAAGAAGGACTTCTCTAAGGAAAGTGGGTCTTCTTTCATTTGCCCTTTGTTTTGCTTGTTTCTTTTTATCTTTTTAAATGATTTGTCTTTTGACAGTTTCAGATGTACATAGGTATTGTGATGACTGATATTCTCACACTGTCTTTTATCTCCCTGTAACTACAATTGCCAAGCCATCCAAGTCTTTTTCCAACATTCATGATTTTTTTGTTTGGTTTTGTGACCTACTGAATTTAAAAGGGACAGTCTGTCCCTGTGACCACAGTGATACAGGGGACATCAGGGTCACCTTGCCAGGATCTTTAGTGTTATTCATAAAAGAATTTAAGAATGTGCTCAAAATGAAGCAAGAACAATTGTATTAGAATTAAAGAAATATCCTCTGCATAGGCAAGCTGCGAATCTCAGCAGTTGCCTTGAGGAGGAGAATGGAGGAGAGAACGTAAAAAACCATGAAGTTATGTTGTTTTAGAGCCTTCATGGAGGTCAGACACATGATAGAATGGCAACCACATGACAGGGAGAAGGAAGCTTTCAGAGGAAAAAGTGAAAAACAAGACCAAACCTTAGGGCATCCCAAATCATTAGGGAAAGCGATTTTAGAAAAGGAATTTGAAAAAGAAAATAGACTTGAAAGAGAAAATGAAAGAGAGCATGCTTTCCTGAAGAATTCAGGAAAGTAGACAGGGCTCACTGGAGAGCCACATCTGTGACCCAGATCCATAAGAACTGCACCAGGAGGCAGGAATACAAGGCAGGAAAAATTCACCAGCTCATTAACTTAACATGCTAGGTATTCAAGGCATTCCTTTAGTGTGACTCAAAGTGAACCAGCCCTCCTAGGGTGGTCTTATGACCTGATGATTGACCTGGAAAACCTGGAAGTTTAAGGCCAGGATTTCTTATTTTTTGACCAGTTAATCTTATACGGTTTTTGCTAGCTTAGCAATAGGTTTTCTACTACTAACAGGAGCACTGTGGTTACCTCAGTTCATCAGCAGGCACACAACTAAAGACACTGACTGCAACTCCCAGAAAATTCATCAGTAGCTCGTACTTCACCAGGGATGTGTAGGGACATATGAAGCCCTTCTGGATCAATGATTGGCTGTTGACATGCCCACTCTCATGTGGGCTCCTTGCTGTCAGCCCCTGCTGCTGTGATATATTGACCGAATTGTCTGGTCATACCCCAAAGTAGCAGTTCCCAGCCCTGCTGCCATATTCGGGCCTTAACCTTTGTTGCTAAAATGGGGTATTAATTCTCCAAACTACAGTTTTGGGAAACAAAGAATTTATAGAGCTTCCATACAGATTAATGGGTGAGGGAGTTCCTTACAGTGGTGTGGGCATGAGTGGGCAAAGCCAACCCCTCTCCCTGGCTTCCTGTGTCCCCATCCTTAATCCTTCCTCCATGTACCACTCAGGCTAGCTGGTTGGATGGAAGGCATGACTGACTCTCTGTGCCCCTCCCCTTCTATGGAGCTTCTGTAGTCAAGTTTATTGGCGGTAATCAAAACAAATGGGTGAATCCAAACTTGAGAAGAAGGCATCTGTTCACAGCTTGCCAGTCCAGCTTGCCAGACGGAGGACGAGTCCATACAACAACCGTCTTCCCTTCCTGTTCCCTGAGCGCCGCATGTCAGAGCTCCTTTTTATTTCACATTCCCTCTCTTTGTGATCTCTTCTCCCAGTTTCCTAGCTGTAATTCATCAGTTTCTGATAGTGAAGTTTAATATTTTGTAATAGGTAATGCTTAAATGCTAAGAATATTTCTGTGTACAGTAAGATTTTCAGCAGGATTCCTGACTTTTACCCACCAGACGACAAGTATCCCTACCTAGTCTTCACAATCAAAACTCTGCAGATGTGACCAGGTGTCCCATGGGAACAAAATCATCCATGACTAAGAACCTTTGCTCTAAGGCTTAGTGCTGTGTACTGTTTGTTTTCTTGGGATGTTTTTGACTTAGATACATAAAAGAAAAGGCAACAAATGTGCTTAAATCATCTGAGAACATGTCAATGATAGGTTGATTATTTCAACAACGGGTGATTGGATTATCAAAATATTTGTCATGCAAACAATGATGGATAACATTTAATGAGTGCATACTCTGGGAAACATAATTCTCAGCAGCTAAAGTGTATTTATATATCTAATTCTTAAGCATACAAACAACACAAGTGCTTTTCCATATTACAGAAGTGGGAAGTGTGGTTTGTACAGTTATAATCACACAGTTAGTCAAGAAGGATATGATTGTTAGGTCCGTGACTCCGTGGGTCTCTTCTGAAGAACAAATGCAAGAGTACGGAGATGCAAAAATCAAACAGAGTTTTACTAAACCAGCTGGCTAGGGCCGACCGTCCTTCCAAGACATGTAGGTCTGGTTAGAGCAATCGACCCTGAGACAATTTTAGGTAAAGATTATATAGGCTCCCACAACTGTTACACAAAAGCCCGCGTTTATACAGCCAATAGTTTCAAAGCAAGCATTTCACAAACCAATAACTTTAAAACAAGAAAAAATGTTATAGCTCCCTTCAGGTGTCTCAATTGGGAAGAGATGCTTGGTATGTGCCTGGTACAACTCTTTCTTGTTATCTTGTGTAAGCAGACATGACATGACACAGAACAGGTCAGGCTCTGGGGGTTATAGCACTTTGCCTCTATCTTCTGATGCCTGTCTCTAGTTGAGTTAATTGGTTACAAGCAGTAAATTTAAACAAGCAGTATATTCAAACAAGCAGTAAATTCCTCTTTCCCTAACATGATAAGGGTACTTGTCAGTAATCAAATGTATTTAGAGATGCTGAAGACAAAGCTTCAAGGTTAAGAGGTCCTACTGCTCTTGCAAAGGACCTGAGTAACATTCCCTGTACCCACATTGGTCAGCTCACAACCACCTGTTACTCTAGTTCTAAGGGATCTAACACCTGCTTCTAGCCACTGCAAGCCTACATAGTGAGCTCCAAGATAGCTGGGGCTACAGGGAGACCCTGTCTCCAGAAAAGACCAAATAAATAAATAAATAAATAAATAAATAAATATTCAGAAGACCCGGGTTTGAATCCCAGCACCCCAATGGCAGCTAACAACTGTCAGTAACTCCAGTTCCAGGGGATCCAACAGCCTTTTCTGTCCTCCGTGGTCATTACACGACTCAGGTGCACTTACCTACATGCAGGCAATACACACATACACAGAAAATAAAAATAAATAAATAAAATATTAAAAAAATGTTTAGATTACAGACCTAATTTTTTGATGCCATTAACAAGCAGATATTGATGAAAATGTTTTCCTGTGACATGAATACAATGGTTTTCAAGTGCAATACTCTGTAATATCGTTTCTTCTCTATTGCCCGTTTCCTGCAGAAGTTTCTGACACCTGATCATTAAACTTAGTCTTTATAGATTCCAATTTGAAGTCTTATTGAAAAACTCATAGGCTGACTACAGGAATAAATACTTGATGGAACTGGGCTAAGTTAAAACAAGCAACAACCACAACAAAGAAATCTTACAAATGTATGTAGCATATGATATCAGACTTGGGTAGAGAGAACTGTCAGTAGAAAGACCAGTAGCCAAGTACAGAGGGTATGCTCAACTAAAGGACAGGTGATCCTTATACTTAGATGGTATTTATTATAGGACAATAAGTAATCAAAGTTCCCAGACCTCCTGGAAGAAAAGCAGTAATACCAGATTCCTTTTATAATATTTTTTAAAGCCTTGTTTATGTGGACTGGGGGGAAGGTGTCACTGGTTACCAGAAGAGAGTATCAGCTTCCCTGAAGTTGTAATTACAGGTAGTTGTTAGCAACTCAGTGTGATTGCTAGGAACCAAGCTCAGATCAGCTAGAATAGCAGCAAGTGCTCTAAACTACTCACCTATAGCTTCAGCCTCAAAGAAGAAAAAAGAGGACATTTGGCCCAACAAAATATGTCTAAAAACAAGTACAGTGAATTGGACCATGTTGTTTTTCTCTGTTCCAAATGATGTGTTTAGAAGTTAGTGTATAGTAGCCATTCCCCATTATGGAAAACAAAATAATTTTATTTCTACGTGTGAGCCATTACCAAACCTTCCTTGGTCAATTCATTGCTATTCTGACTATCCCTAGGAGCAGCATAGATGAACCATGCACTTTGTTTTAAAACTGTTATCACTTTAAATGTCAAGAAAGTAGTGCAACATAAGAGAGAATAGTATGCCCATTTTACAGAAATGAGACTTAGATGTCTAGAAAGAGTCCTCAGTTAAAGAAAACATTTCTAGTCAGTGTCACTTGGAGGAAACATATTAAAAACTTTTTGCAAGAGAATATCTCCATGTTTCCTTTCCTTTTTTTTTTTTCAAAATAAGCAAGGAATCTAATATAACATCGAAATTCATAAAGTAATGTCCTGAAAATGTGAAAACACGGACGGCCAGGCATAGTAGTGTAAATGTTTAATCCCAGCACTGGGGTGCCAGAAGCAGGGGAGCCTCCGAGTCCACCGCAAACCTTGTCTTCACAGCAAGCTCCACACCAGTCAAGGCTAGGCAGATCGTGCTTCAGAAAAAGGAGGATTGTGTTTCTTCTCAAGTCAATAATGTTTCCTTAGACATTGCCACAAATATTGGCAACTCAGTATTTTTTAAGTTTTATTTATTATTTTTATGAGTATGGATGTATTGCCTGCATGCAGGTCAGTGCACCCTAGTTGAGTCCTGCAATGCCCATGGAGGACGGAAGAGGCTGTTGGACCCCTTGGAACTGGAGTTAACGACAGTTGTTAGCTGCCATTGCTGAGCCATCTCTCCAGCCCTGGAAACTCAGTTTTAACAATATAATGAATATTTGTTTTTTTTAAAAAAGATAAACAGAGCTAATGAGATGGTTCATTAAGTAAAGGAGTTTGATCCTTAGCCTGATAACTTTAGTCCCATATCCAGGACCACATGGTGAAAGTGGAGAACTGACACCTGAAAGCTGTCTTCTGACCTCCATTCATCCATCATGGCACACATGTGCCCAGACACATACCTACTTGCATAAATAGATGTATAATCATATAAAATTCTGAACTAAAAAGGGAAACACAGATACAGTTTGTAGGAACGATAGCATGTTTGGAATTAGTTTTCTAATTCTTCACTAATGAACTTCTTGGAATCATTGTGAGAAGGTTTTTAGTTTTGTTTATGTTCTCTTTAGTTTTACTTAAAAATTTATAGAAGTTTTTTGAATTTGATAAAAAAAATCTTAAACATCTTTGTACCCCCTTCCCCATCCGTGCTCTCCTATAGCCCCCCTACCCCGGATTTGATGCATTCTATCATTTATGTTAAGGCATATCATCAAATTAGTGTCCTCAGTCATCCCTCAGTGCAAGTTCATCCACTTGGGCCTAGTCATCCTAGCTAGAGTCTCTCTCTTAAAGAATGTAAGCTCTTCCTCACCAAGCAGTACTTGACTGCCAATAGTTCTTCAGCTAAGGTTGGGACCTGCTGCCCATTTCCCCAGTTCTGTGCTGGGTTTTTGACCGCTTGAGTTTAATGGGTCTATGCATGCTGACGCCATTGCTGTAAATTCATAAGAGCAAGGATCCAGGATCCTGTAAGACTCTGTTTTCATATGGTCATGTGCTACCTTCCCTGGCTCTTATAATCTTTCTGTCCCCTCTTCTACAATGGTCCCTGAGACCTGGGTGAGTAGAGGACCCACACTCTGCAGACTCCTATTCCCTACACTTTGGCCATTTGTGGCTTTTGAGGTCATTTCCCTTTGTTTCATGAGGGAGCGTCAAGCTTCAACATTTTTATATTTCAGATACTTACACAAATTCATGTTGAAATAATCCCACATTAATTTCATGTATGCCTAGACTCTAGTCCCATCTTTCCATGTCAGTGAACTAGCTTTGGGCTGGATTAACATTTCTGACCTCATTCCTTCAGTCTGAAGAAAACAACAACAAAAAAATTGCCTTTTTATGTAATTGAACTTATCCAGAGAGAAAATTCATGAAACAGTAAGCATTTAATAATCAATAATTATTTTGAGCAAACAAGTTTTACTGCCCATAATAAGCCTCAGTGTATCATTCTATATATGTGTATGCACACCCATGCATTTGAATAAGCACATTTATGTATACATGGAATAAGTTGGTATTTATTGTATTTACAGTTGTGTATATAAATGTAAGCAATTGTATAGACTGTATTTATACATAGCCAAAAATTATTATTAATAAAGAAATAGACATTCTATAAATTAGTTTTTCTCCTACCCAAGTTAACCAGCTCAGCTACCAATATCAGACAAGATCCTTTGCATTCTAGGTAGTATGGCTTTCAATTAGTTTTTCTAAACTTTTACCAAATTCTTACCATTTTCAAACACAAACACATATCCATAAACACCCTTGAATAATATTTCTATTCATTGAGAAATTGTATTACCATAGAAATATTTTGGATAATAACTTTAAGAACTGTGTGGGTCTCTCCTTCCAAAATAACTCCTCTTTCAAGAAAATAACACTTTCTACTGAAAAAGATGTTTAAACTGATGTAATAGGAAGAATTTTGAATGAATGTAAGAACCATATTTTCACAGATTTTTTGCCTGAACTATTTTATTCCAATGTCATATATGCTTAGTTCTATAAAAGTAGCATTACCTTTACAGTTTTTGTATGACTTCTATTCAGATTGACTGAAGACTCAAGTAGCCTCTTCTTGAAAGAAGACCTAGGAGGAATGTTGTAAAATCGACAAGGATCATTAAAATACCTAAAGGACAGTTCCTCAGTTTTCAGATAAACTTATGATTGTTGTCTTCATTTCTTTATATAGGAGGGAGATAAAAGAGACAGCATAGGAAAATTCAGAAGAAATGGAAGGAAATCCCCCACTTAGGAAAATTGCACATCCTGGAATCGATCTTCAGGTAGACCCCTTTGAGATTCAGGATATTATTCAATAGAAGTTATGGGCTGAAAACTTTTTGCCTGTTTGTGGGCTACAGAATTGACCATTTTGATAGGTTAATTGGAAATAAATTATAACTGATTTCTTCTTTTACTTGACACCTAGAACTTACCATCCATTTAGTTGTTCCAGCAGAAATCCTTCATCACATTAAGATGAAGGATGTTTGCAGGAGGAATTTCACCAGATTATACGATCATTAGGCTGGTCTCAATTTATCATCCCTCATAGAATTTGGCTGTAAACTGCACATTTATATGATAATATACTGGTTATGATGAAATGGCCTCACACTATATTCTTTTGAGTAAGACATCACTGACTTAACTCTTTCTCCCCTCTCATGTGATGTTGCTGTGTATTATGGCTTGATTTTGATGTTAATAGACTGCATAACTTGAGCAGAATAACATTGATTCAAGCAGCTTAACAACAGTTACGTAAGCATTACAGGAATACCTTCAGGGAATTAGAAATTTCTCAGAAATGCTTTCTGTTGCAATGTTACTTGTTGCATTAGAGAATACAACGTACTGGGGAACCCACACCTGAATCTTCATTTATTGTCCTCAGGGACAGCACCTGCAGCAGCTGCTGAGAAAGGTTAGCTGTGAAGCAGGTGTTCATTTAGAACATTAATCCTAAATGTGAATGCCTAGACTGTGAGATCTGTAGCCAAAATAGAAAAAGTGGGCTCTTCTCCCAGAACTGTATCTTCTCACTGACCAATGGGAATGAGAGGTGAGCATGAAGAAACACACCAGCAAGTAGCACAAAAGAAAGACATTCTTTGTAAGTCCAAGGGTAGAGTTATCCTAGGAACGTCATTGATTCAGGCTGGAGAGGTGGCACAGTAGTTAAGAAGGCTTGCTGCTCTTTCAGAGGACCTGACATCATTTCTCAGCACCTGCCTTGCATGGTTCACAATGACCTGTAACTCCAACTCAAGAGGATCCAGTTCCCTTTTATGGCCTCTGCAGGCAGCCTCACAGATACATGCATACATACACATATGGACATATAAATACAAATGAAAATAAGTATTTAAAAAAAGAAAACCACAGATAATTGTCAAGATACCCAGAGAATGTTGAGAGAGAAAAGGCAGGGTCCATGAAAAACACAAAACAGCTCCCTTTCTTTGTACTGTCCCGATTAGTTACAGATAAGCTGGAGTCTGTTTACTTGGTACTGAAAGCACAGACCCATAACCACTACAGCCCACTCCAAAGGCTTAGTTCAAGAGCAGAGAGAAGTGACAGGAGCCTGAGGTATCAGAGGTTCTCATTCTACATTTAAATTATAATTGTTATTCTACCTAAACAGTTTCACCATTCCAAACGCTCCTGATGAAGGCAAGTTCATAAACATTCTAGCACTACCATAAACTTATGTGTTATGCATGTGAATTAATCATGTTTAGTATAAAGTTGCACATTATTTCACTTAAAGATTTCCTATATGATAAAAAGCCAACATGTTTTATTCCTATACAACAGAAAAGACTCCATATTTTATTCTAGCGTATTAGACATATAAGGTAGAGCCTTGCTATAATTTTGGGTTGGTTAAGTAGATATTAAGTAACTAGACAGACAGCTCATGCATCAAATTAAACATCATAAAGCAAGATATTCCCATTTTAACTTTAAAAGGTTTTAAGTTTTTATGATATTTAGTATTAGATTGAAAAAGAGTACAGAAATGACCATAGAATTCCTCTACAAACTTCACCCTTCATCCTAAAATTCTGGGAGCTCTCAGTTCAGCCTGCTTAGCTGAAAGACAAGCTCTCAGTTCAGAGAGACTCCATCTCAAGACAGTAATATGGAGAGTGATAGTGGAAGATGCCTAACATGATCCTCCACCTTCCGCATGCATATGCACCTGTACACTCTAATACACGCAACACACACCACATTCTCCCCTGGACACACACATACACACACACACACACACACACACACACACACACACACACACACAAACATACAAACAGTAAAGAAAGAAGAAATGAAAAGAAAGTAAATTTTATTTTTTCTATAATGATAAAAATGAGTGACAGGTTTGGCTTTCAAATTTCTCTCTGTTAGTTCCATAGACATCTTCGGGCTATTTTCCCATACTCAGGCTTCTGTTCATGTGCTTTATGAAATGTATGTGGTTTGTACTTAAGCATTTAGCTCAGTCTTTTGCCATATGTGAATGTTCCTTGGTATTTTGCTCTAAAGAGGTACCCGTCATTGGCTATCAAATCAGACTTGATGACGTTTTTTCTTTACCTCGTATTTTACTGATGTTTTGTTGATATTTATCAACTTAAGGACAGGTTTTAGCTTCATAAGATACAACCTTCTGTGAGCTTCATTTACAGTTTCAGTAGATTAAATAAGACCTTTTTATTTTTATTTATTACCTGTCAAAACCTCTAAGGAGTTAGCAAATGAACTTTAAACTGGACCAGCTACCACGATGTGAGGTACAGAATGTTTGATGGATCAGCATGTGAGTCTTGTGTGAGGAAAAAAACCGAGAAAATATATATAAATTAGCTTTTTACTAATTTACAAATTCATGAAACTATCGTTTTGTATAGTTTCAGATATGTGAATCAGAATTCAATCTGCAGGAAATCCTTTTTTTTTTCTCTTTTTCCCTTTCTGTTTCACAATGTAAGCCATTCTTCACAATAATTCCATTTGTCCAACAAGGCATGACAAAGCTTCAGAGACTTTTGTTTACAGAGGGTTTATTTTAACGTCAAATTACTAACACCTAAGAAAATTATTATTTTGAAAGATTTTATTATCGTTTGATGTGAACCAAAAAGATCCCAGAAAATTCTGCATCTTGGATTGAATTTTCTGAAAGGCTGACCAACTGATCAGCACTCTGGAGATCCTGGAGTCTGGAATGTCGCAGGTCCAGAGCCTAATTACCACTTATCTCAGGCTACCTTTAGCCCCTGAATAGCCATTTCTTTGTGCATTTCTGTTTCTGACCTAATGTCACGTGACTAGCAGATGAAAACCTCTTGGAATGTATTATCTTAGCTAGCAAACCACCAGGTCCCACCAATCAAAAAACTAAAAATGTCATCGGAGAGCCCCTGAGTCCAATAGTAGAAACCCCGCTTTGCTATAATCCTACTACTGAATGTATCCACCAATGTATTTGAAAAGTGTCTTGATTTGACTTTTCTTTGTTCTGTTACTATAAAAACATAATGAAACTGTTACCACAGTGGTACATGGAATTTGGGGTAAACTGAATCTATGTTCCTGGGCCATGGTCACTCATAATTGGTTCCAGAATAAACTATCTCTTATCCCTTTGAGGTGAGAGTTATGCTTTCCGGTCAACACTGACAATAAAATTATTATGGTGAGTTCTGTTCTTTTTATAATATTATTCTATTAAAAATTTAGGGAGACTCTTCCATAGTTTGAGCCTATTACTGATCTAATTATTTGGTAGCAGATTTTTGCATCTGTGTAAATACTAAGGCAAAAATAGAAAGATGCAAACAACAATTAACAAATAAAAGGAAACATTCTAGTATGAATTTTATCTGTGTATACAAATAAGTATGATACAGTATAAAAGTGGGTCATTTAACTTTTAAAAATGTACAATTCCAATTCCTTTTATTATTAATGTGAGGGGATCATTCCATGGTGCAGTTGTGGAATCAGAGGACATGTTTGTGAGGTTGGCTCTCTATCTTACACTTTTGTGGGTTCCATGGATTGTACTCCAGTCCTCAGGCTTGCATGACAAGCATTTGATCAACTGAGTCAGCTTGTCAGCCCTTGGTATGTTTTTTAGCAAACAGACAATAAGCTGGTTCCTTACAATAAGGGGTTGCTTTATCTTTCACAACTGATCAGGGTGATGCTTGATGACAGAATATGAAAATACGTATACATCACAGACAGTAAAGAAAGGACAGTAATCTTTAAAAGATGCAAATCTTCACTGAAACCTATACAACTAAATATCGGTCCATGTTATCTGCCTGCACTGCCCCCTTCAAATCCAGTTGTCCTCTAATCCCAAGAGAGTGAGTCACATGCGAGCCTGCTTCCTATCAAGTACACTAATATGAAACCAATTTAAATTATTAAATTAACCAAGGGAGCACTTGGCATCTGTAATTATCCAATTTTGTGTGAATAAATAAACTAGTTGTAGATGCTCTAAGCTGAAGCAAGGAGAAAAAAAGAAAATGTGCATGTTCAAATTGCATGCTTAAAAGTCACTTAAAATTTCTCTTCCTGGATTCAAATCCATATAGATTTAATGTTTTAATTACATTTCTTTCTTTCTTAATTGATTGATTGACTTGTCTGTGTCAGTAGCTATGTATCCATATACTTATTTATCTATGTACGTGTGGGCATGCACTTGATATGATGTGCCTGTGGAGGTCAGGGGACAACTTTCAGGAGTGAGTTACCTTCCAAACTGTGGATCCTGGGGATTAAACAGGTTGTCAGGCTGAGCAGCAAAAGTCTCTATTCACTGAGTCGTTTAGTTGCCCATCAAATTCTTAAAGATTTTAAATAGAGATTTGTGTATAATCTTTACATTTGATAAACTATAACAAATGTGAGGCTTTCTTTGGGTGATCCTACAATAATAATATAAAATAGTCTTAAAAGTAGAATGTGCATAGTTATATGTTTTATGTACATTTTTATGAGTGTGATTATTGCTTTAAACATCAAGAAACAAACAGGGGCAGGCCAGGTAATATGTGAAATTCCATTCAAGGAAGATATGATAACTAGAATGACATCACTGTGAGAAATATATAGAGAAAGATTTTTTTTGGCTCATGAGTTCCAAATTTTCAGTCCATGGTCGGTGGTTTCCATACAGCAGCAGAAAAACAGAGACAGGAAGGGGTGGGACACAAGATCTATCTTTCTAGTCATACTAGTAGTGAACTACTTCCTTCAAAGGCCCACCTCCTAAGGTTTTAGGCACCTCCATGTAGAGAGCCACTAGCTGTTTGCAAGCCTTTAACACATGAGTCTATGAAGACATTGCATATTCAAACCATAGCAGTAGATTCGGACAACCATTTCAGAAGGAAATATTGTGGTCCACAGGAATCTCAGTGATGGGATTCCTTGTGCATTTAATATTCAACATAACATAAGAGGAGGTCATATTGCTTGATAACAAGTAGTGGCTTTTTGTCAAATGTAGTTCCTAAAAATTGTTTTAATAATCATTGAATTAGATGAAGACTTCTGTTAAGAAATTAAGGCCTACAAAGCCTATATTCTATCCTTATTTATTTAGTGGAGACACTGAGTATATTTATACCTTTAATACCTTCCTTATAATACAGCTAAATAATATAACAATAATGAAGGAAACCCCATCACGTCACTTCTGACACAAATTGAATGAAAAGGAAATGGTGACTGATTCCCCTCACTTGCATCCTATTGCAAGACCATCTAAAGACATTCTATGCAATTGGTCAGGAGTTCCTAGAAGGTTAAGAGTCTTAGTAACTTCTGTTTTATATAGAATTAAGTAGGTCTTGGTCATCTTTACAAGCTTTTAGAATATGCCCTCACAGTCCTAGAGTACTAAATGATCTCTGTATCATGTTTGATTGACATGAGAGTTACTTGAATTCCCTATGCTGAAATGAGTAAGGTATGGATAAAACATAGCTCACTTAATCAAAACTAGGCCCTGAACCTTCAAGTTGTTGGTCAGAACAGTCCAAGAAACTCACCAAATAATACAGGCTATTGCTACATCCCTTGAGTGTCACCCAGAACTAGAAGGCAAGACTCTATTGTGGAAGACAGACCACATTTTGGACATAGGACTTGGAGAAATTGAGCTTCAACTGATCAGGAAGCTTCTGGCCTGGAGAGTAAATCCCATGGTTTCAGAGGACACTATGCAAGCTGCTGAGGGAGAAAACTAACCATTGGATCTACTCAGCTGCAAAACCTAATGAACAACAATAAATGGCCCAGGAAACTATCGCCATTGGTGCAGTAGTGGCACTTTTATCTTGGGGATAATTGATAGCTGTCTAGTTAGAATTAAGGCCTCCTTAATGGGAAAGAACTCATGTGTGGTACTGTAAACATAGCCAATTATTCATGGCTGGTGAGGCCATAGAGCCTTGAGAAAAACCTAATTTTACCACATTCTTACACCAAAATAATTTCTTAATTTTAAATATACACATTCATATTTACATACAAGTATACCTTTCACCCCCCATCAATGGAGCTTCTTTTTTGCAACAGATGAAGACTATGACAGAATTCCAGAACTGGTGTTTTGAACAGTTAACCCTAAGTGACACATCTTCAATGCAATCTCTACAATTAGGACGAATGCATCTCTCAGCTCTCACCAGACAAGTTTCCTTATGCAGCAGATGGTGATTAACACGGAAACCCATAATTGGCCAATGTGCAGAGAACAAGAGGCCACCAAGTACTCACATGTGAATAGGACAGCTATTTGAAACATCTGTCTCCCAAGGCTCAGGTATCATTACAGAAGAAGAGGTGGAAATACCATCAGAGCCAGAGGTGGTAGACGACCAAAAGGAAACAAAGTCTCCCAGACAGCTGATCATTTACTAATGTGAACTCACAGCAATGGTGACAGCATGCACCAGCTCTATGCCATCTCAAAGCAGACAAAATCCCAGCATAGATAGGTATGAAATCCTGACCCAATCTAAGGAACTTTTGGCAATTGATGGCTGTGAGGAGGGAGAGAGACAGTGTCTTACAGGATCGAATTCTTGGTAGGCCCAGTGAGTGGATCCACACTGAAGGCTATTGGTGGACACAAAGAGACACAAATAATATTCTATAGGATATTATATTTATATACAAATATATTTGTGATTTGCGTGCTTGTGTGCATGTACATAATGAGAGTTCATTAACTTGGGCAGGGAGCAGTGTGAGGAGGTAGAGGAGAGTGAATCTAAATTCCATCAAACTACATTTTATAAAAATTATGTATATAAGCTCAATTAATATGCAAAAAAATAGGTACTAGAGAGATGTCTCAAAGGTTAAGAGGACTTGCCGCTCTTCCAGGGGACTAGAGTTGAATTCTCAGTACCATATCGGGTGGTTTATAACCACTGTAAGTGTAGCTCCAGGGGATTCAGTGCCGTCTCCTGGTTTCTATGGACCACAGATGTGTGGTCACACTCATGCTCAGAAACATAATACATGTTAAAAATAAACAACTTTCGTCCTCACCCTTGTGCCTTATCCCTTCTAATGAGTTAGCTGGTGTCTCCCAGAGATTCACCAATATCTAGTGTCTAGCCACGTGATAAGGTTATCCAATCTAAAACATCTACTCAGTGACAAAGTCTTCACTGCTTAGGGGAGTGTATAAAAAGTAAATCCATGTTTCATAGACTACGTGACACAATTAGGTAATAAAACATCAGAAAAAAAAAAAAAAAAACCTCTACACTTAGAAACACCAGAGTGGCTGGTGAAAATTCAGCTCACCTGGACTTGTAGGCAATGGCTCTGTAGACAAGAACATGGGTAAATACCTTCCCTAAGGCAGAATTTCTGGCGTTTAAGCTTCTGATGTTAAAGAAAAAAAGGAACTTAAACCCAGAGTATTGTTGTTGGTCTGTGGTCCTGTGGAACAACTGCCCGAGAAAGCAGACAGAGCTGGCAATGCTGCTGCCAATGATGAAGGCTACTTTGCCATTATTCCACTCGTCTGTTCTCTCCCAAGCCCACAGCGTCCTTACACTTTTACATTTCATGCCAACATCAGTGTTTTTCTCTGCTGACTGTCTTTTATGGTCTATATTATGTTTGTAGGTAGGTGATCCATTGCTACCAATACGTACAAATAAGCTATCACCTTGTATTCTTTTTTTAACTTAAAAAAATCTTTATTGAGAATTTCATACATGCATATAAGGTGTTTTGATCAAATCCTTGCCCACTCCCTCCCCTCCAATCTCTCCAATATCTACTGATCACTTTTTTCTAATAACTTTCTCTTTCTTTCTTTCTTTCTTTCTTTCTTTCTTTCTTTCTTTCTTTCTTTCTTCCTCTTCTTTCTTTTTTGGGGGGATATTTGCTATCCTAACATTCCCCCCTCTGAAGAGGTAACCCTAAAATCTTTTAGGGATTAGATAACAGCTCCCAAATACTTTTGACATTTTGTTCTTTGGAACAGAGTATGTTCCTAACAGGCCCAAGGACATTTTGACTTTTAGCCAAGAAACTGGCTACTTTTCTTTGGAGTCTTTTTACCCTAACTGCCTAGCCAATTCCTACCTCTTATTCTTATCACAGCATCCTTGAGGAGGTTACCCAAATTGCTGATAGGGAATTGGGACACACACTGCTCTGGTTTCTTCCATGCTGAACAGGGATGCAGGGTATGGCAACTCTTCAGTGGATCTATCTAAAAGACTCCCAAATTGCACAACTCTTATCTCTAAGGGGAAAAGAAAGCCCTTGAATCATGACTAGGCAAGGTCAAGGAGAAGTAAAGACAAGAGTAATTAGCATTATAAGTTCTAGTCAGGGAACTAGAAAAAAGTCAGAACAGGGCAATTTTCAAATGTTTGTATGAGAGTCCATTGGAATTTCTTGACAAGGGCTTCCAAAAGTATCCTTCTATTGCATTCCTCCTCATTTTTCTTTTGTCTGCAAAGGCTGGACTCAAGAGTGATGGATTCAGGATTTGCTTTCAGGCACTTTGGTAGCTGTTGGAGTGGCTAGAATCACTGTCAGTTCCCTCTCAAAGGCATCTAGATAGGGGGAGAAAAAAATTTAGCCATCATGTTAGAACAGTAGTGGGTTAGCTCCCTTAGCTAGGTGGGCACTACAGTATTGTAGACCAAGACTTGAAGTCTTACATATGAGCAGCACTTTCTGGTTACGAACAAAATCATCAATGAGAAATAATTGTCTAAATAACATTTTATGTGGACTTAAGCCTAATATCTGGGAAGTGTAATCCCTTGAACTCTTGAAGAAATATAGTGATCACTTTAATCTTTGGTTATCCTTTCCTTTTGGGTGCTTAACACCATACAGTTTGCACAGATAAACCAATTTATTGTTATTCTTCAGGTCATTGGAGGATCCGTTCCTCAAGGATCACATGGGCTTGGGAGGAGCCCCTGGCTCCTTTCTTTCACCAGTTCCATCTATGTGAACATAAGTCAAAGGTCTTGCTCAATGATGTCTGGTTTCACTTGGAAGCATGGAAGAAATTTTTCCACTGAGTTGACCCTCTGCTTTGTAGATTGAACACTGGCTCAAGTCCTGCTGGTGGGGGTCTCTCTGAACAGGACAGGTGACT
This sequence comes from Nannospalax galili, assembly GCF_000622305.1. Lineage (NCBI taxonomy): Eukaryota > Metazoa > Chordata > Mammalia > Rodentia > Spalacidae > Nannospalax > Nannospalax galili. Next base: position 895,082 of record NW_008355468.1, on the reverse strand, counting down.
CACCACAGTTACGGGGTGTTTTGAGAGATGCTCCATAGTCCCTTGGAACTTATTTGACCTTGGAGGGCAAGGGGCCAAAAACTGTCCTTTAAGTCCCTCTGACCAGATTAGTATAGGCCTCAAAATATGGCTGTTAAACATCCAAGAAGTTTAGTTCCACCTGTCTGGTGCTTTTAATTACAATGTGCTATGTAGATAAAGGGATCCCACGTATCTTGCAAGAACAGTCAATGTTCTCAACTGCTGAGCCATCTCTCCAGCCCCAGATCATAGATATTTTAAGATTTTATATACATTATTTTTGTCTTAACTTTTATATATCATAACAAACCTACAGAGACCTTCATCACCTGCTTAAGCTTTCTCATTTTTTTCTATTTTGGAAAATATATCCATTTCCATATCCTTTTAACATCTTTTGCATTCTCTTTTTCTTTTTTAATAATTATGAGACTTAATAACATTAACAAATAAATTTTCCATCTGTTGTGAGAATTGTTTTCCTGGGGATACTAAGCAATGCTTATTCCCCTTTAAAGTTCTAGTGTCAAACCAATGTTTGATTAAAGTTTACTGGGGAACCGATGACTTTACTGAGCTGACTTACAGAGATGACTGAGGGGTTGCTAAAGTGTATGAGTGACCTGGAGGTATGCACAGTGGAAAGCCTTTACCCAGCATCGATCAAGGCTTCTCTTCTAGCCTTCCCCAGATTATATACTTTAGTTCTCCCCAAATCCGGGAGACCAGGTGTGATTAGGGCCAAATTAAGTGCAGTTGTCTGGGGAGAGTGGTTGGATACTCAGGTGAGAGTCTGCTGACCCTGCTTGTTTAATGAAGGAGCACAACTCTCAACAAGCCCAATTTTGACACTGTTTTACATACAGGCACAGCTGAAGTCATGATGATGGTAGTTATTTCACACAGAAGAGACTGCTGTACAGCATCATCTTACTAAAAGAACCTGGAATATAAGAGGATTTGGTGCTAGGATCCACAAATGAGGGAGAACATGTGTTTTTTCTTTTTCTGAGTCTGTGTTACTTCACTTACCTTCTATGTGGTAATAGCTGTATCACTATGGGGATAACATGTCTTAATTAATGAAGGGTCCAAACTAATGCCAGAGAATAGGGCACCTTATACCTTTCCAGTGACGTTTGAAACCTGGAACCTGAAAAGCATTAGGTTTCTCCTCAGAGCTTAATCAGACCTTATTCTAAGTGTGTAAAGCTTTCAAACAGCTCCTGATAATAATTAAATGCCATTATTGACTATTGTTTAACTGCCAAGTACAGTCCAAATGTTTGTAGTGCTGAATGCTTATGCAATTCTGCAGTGAGAGAGTGGAGGGGGCAATGTCAGAGACTTCTGCTCATTCTTGGTCAAAAAAGCACCCAGCCATGAGTCAGAGGAGCTAGACAATTCAGTCTCTGCAGCCATGCCAGCTGACAGTGGCCTCCTTAAGATAGGAATCAAAGATATTGTTCTGGATTGTTTGATTCAATGGAGGTACTCAAGGATTAGATGAGTACTGTTGAACCATCAAGTACACATAATTTCAGAGAAATTTTTCGCATTTCTAATCTTTCAGTTTTCACTATCTTCCAAATTAAGCTTCTTTAAATCAAAATTCATCAGGTCTAAAGACAAAACAACCGTTATACATATATCATAATTATTTGTTTTTGTGTACACAGTTTAAAGTTTTAAAACAGCATAAAAATAACGAAAATAATATTAAAGGAGGGCTGGAGAGAAGGTTCGGTGATCAGGAGCACTGGGGACTCTTGCAGAGCATGCAGGTTCAGTCTCCAAAACCCATATGGTGGCTAACAACCTCCTGTAACTCCAGTTCCAGGGGACTTGGCATCCTCTCCTGACCTCTGGGGGCATTTACAACCATTCATACACATAACATATATAATTCAAAACCAGTATCTGGATGAGAGAAAGTTGATTTCGTTAAGGGAGTGACGCTAGGCAAGCTGAACAGACTCCAGTGGGTAAACTCACACCAAGGGATACTATCTCTACTTACGTTTCTCCAAATTGTAAAAATTCAGCTTATACTGACTACAATCTAGTGTGTTATAAATAATAAATATTAAAATAGTAATATATTCAGAAACATGCACACAAAGTGTAAAATGGCAAAAGAATTAGCCAAAATCTGAAGAAAACATGTTAAACGTTTTATTTCCTCTATTTGTGTATGTTTATTTTTCTTCTACATATTTGTTTCACATTAAAGTCATCAGGCTTGGTGGCAAGCGCCTTCAGCAGCTGAGCCATGTTGCTGGTTCTGCCCTTTTGTTTTTATGTGTGCTACCATTTACCATAAATATAATTTAAGAAATATAATTTTATTATTTATTGTATTATGTATTTATTACAAATTAAATACATTTGTCTCACCAATAACCTAGTATTATATTTTGTGTTTATCATTTAGCTCTTGGTGGATTATTTATCTTTTTAAATATTCCTATTTTTTGAGAAAAAGATAAATTACATTAGACTTTTCTTGAATCTTAATATATTAATATTCTTTTGGGTATTTTATTATGTGATTAAAAGAGAGAACATGGCATAGAAATTAGCTTACAATTCATATAAACTTTATTATAAACTTCCCTCTCATATCCTAAGGTGTACTTTTCTTTTAATTTATTGATTTCATTCATTCAATATTGCAAATTATTGTCCATTATGGAAAATATATCAGCAAAATGGATGTCTAGGTTTTCAACCAAGTCTTTGCCTTTGATTAATTCCCACCTATGCTGGTTAGTTTTTTCAACTAGACAAAAGTCTAGATTCATCTGGGAGGAAGGCATCTCAATTGAAGAGTTTCCTATATCAGATTAGCCTGTGGACATTTCTGGTGGGGGGTGGGGGATTCCCTTGACTGTTCATTGATGTAGAAGGGCCCAGTCCACTGTGGGCAGCACCATTTCATTGACAGGTGGTCCTGGACTGCATGAGACCAGCTAGCTAAGCATGAGTCCCACAGTCAGCCAGCAAGCAGTGTTCCTCCAAGGTTTCTGCTTTAAGTATAAGCTAGATAAATCTTTTCCTCCAGCAAGTTGCTTTTGCAACAGAAAAGCAAACCAGAAGACCAGTCACACTGACAATTTGTATGCTTTTTCTGTCTTGCTCTTAAAGAAAACCCAGTTCTTTGCCTTAAGTTTAACTCTACATAACTGTACACATGAAGAAATGGAAGTTCTTCATTCACATTTCAATGCATGTTAAATTCCTACAGATTCAAATGATGTATTGAAATATTTTTAATTATTTAAGAAATATAATTTCATGATCATTTTTTATGCCCAGAAATATATCACACAGACTAACGATAGTAATAGTGCATCTTCCAAAACTTGCTTTTTTAAAACCCATGGGGCTAGAGAGATGGCTCAGCCCTTAAGAGCACTGACTGCTTTTGCAGAGGACCCAGGTTCAAATTCCAGCATGGTGGCTATGAACCATCCTTAACTACAGTTCCAGAGAAATCCGAAGCCCTCTTCTGACCTCCTCGGCATTGCACAACACGGGTGCACTCACATACATGCAGGCAATACTCATACACATAAACTAAAAATAATAAAATATTTTTTTTTAAAGTATAGCTACCCCATGCCTCCACACCCCCTCATACTGAACCCCTACACTTTCCTTATCCTGGTTAGAAAACACTCATCAGTGTGTCCATGATTTCTATAAAGCATACTTCTTTCTTTGAGAAATTGTCAGGAGTGACCTAAAGAAGAATATTCTAGTTTAAAAGATGAAAGAAATGAATGGCAGGGGCAGTATGGAACATATTTTAAACTCAAGTTATCTTGATTAGATGGGATAATGTGGTTGAGATGTTTGAATATTTTTGATCTCACATAAAAAAAACAGAAAAGAAAATCTAAATTAAAAATAAAAATAGATGAATAGTGCTTACTACAAATAGATGATAGGTCATCCCACAACCATCAACTAAACTCCAAAAATTAGAGACATAAAATCAGGGCATCAGTGTAGAATTTTTAGAAAGAAAAACAACAGCCATTAGATGGACATTTAAAAAAAGAAGCCTAAAGAGTTAGCAAATGTTTTATGTGAATATTTCCTGAGAAGTAGAGATTAAGGTAGGAGGCATTTCACCCAATCCCAAAGTGGCTAATGTTAGTGAAATGAGGTAACCTTGTCTAAAACCATGGAACCCAAGTAATTTGAATTTCCTCAGGACTCTCATGCTGGGGAAGAAAAGGTAAAGCCTGGCACCAGAGGAGGTTCATGACTCCCAGCAAGAGCTTCCCCAAGCCTGGACAGGTCACGTCACTCACAGGACACTTCCTGTCTCTTGTTTCTGTTCCTCTGTAAAAATGTAATACTGTTTCAGGAAAGGTGTGGAGAATTCTAAGATCTTTTCTGTTTTCACACACGTTCTTCCCAATTTCCATCTTTTAAATTTCTAGCTTTTAAAATACAGGAATACTGAAGTAGTTGGTTAGTAGACTAGGCACAGGTCTATAGACACAGGAGCAACAAAATATCTGTGAGTCCTTAATACTAGCAAAGAGTATTTTCCTCGAATAGATATTGTTTTTGTTTTTTAATCAAGGAGAAAGATCTTGAAGAAGAATCAAAATTGGGGAGGAAGAGCCAGAAAGATCTAGCAAAAAATCAGGAAAAAATCAGGAAAGAGAAAAGCCAGAAGATCTAGCAAATGAAGCGGTCACATTCATGAACATTCCAGAAAACTAACAGAGGAAGGAGTAGCAACATATTAGACCAACTACATTAAATACCTTCTCCGTCTGAAAAATTAGTATCATTTCCAATTTCTATAGGACACATTTGTCCAAATAGTCACAGAGTAGTGAAACCCACAGTTCAAATTAAGATAACCAACATTCAGACTGAAATGACCAGCACGAAGGGAAAAGAACAAAGGAAAAATTTAGAGAAATTAGATGAGCTCGGGAAAGAATATGAACTTACAAATTCGTAAGTGGATATAAAGTTAGGAAGTATACAAAAGCAAAAACCAAACCAATTTTTTTTCTTTTTTTTTTGTCTTTTTGAGACAGGGTCTCCCTACAGCCCCAGCTGTCCTGGAACTCACTATGTAGACCAGGCTGGCCTTGGACTCACAGAGATCTGCCTGCCTCTGCCTCCCGAGTACTGGGATTAAAGGCATGCGCCACCATGCCCAGCCCAAACCAATCTTTTAAAATTCAAAAAAAATGAAGGTTTGCATATTCAAGACGTAGTGGCAGATAGTCAATATAGGAGACAAAGAGGCCTGCATGTGAAAAACCTCGCAGGCCACATCCAGTGAGTGGCACAGAGCTACACAAATAGTGACACTGAAGGAATTTTGGTACTATCCCAGACTTCAGGGTACTAAAGAAAGAAAAGAAAAATATGGGGAAAAGATAGTTATGGTTCATAGAAAAGGAGAATTATTTTAAATGAAAAATTGCTATCAATGACTATTTATTATCAACTGAAAATTTCAAAATGTCTCTTCCCATGAAGAAAGCCATGGAGACTTCAAACAATGAGAAATAGCATCCCTGGGGCCATAGCTCTGTAGGCAAGAGAGCTTGCTGGGCAAATGAAGGCTTGATCCCCAGTACACACATAAAAACCAGCCTGTAGCCATAGTCTCCTTAACCTCAACCCTGTGTGGTCTGAGATAGGATTGCTAGAGCTGGCTCACAGTTACCCTGACTCCAAATGCATTCAGAGACTTCCCCTAAAGTCAATAAGGCAAAAAGATATCTGATATTGTTCTTGGTCCATTGCACTTGATGGTACAACTACATATCTTGCACATATGTGCACATATACCAAAGAGATAGATAGGGAGAGAGAGAGGGAGAAAGGGAGGGAGAGAAAGAGAGGGAAAGAGAAAGAGGGAGGGAGAGAGAAGATTTTTATATCCATCCACTTTAACAGTGAAATATAAAGAACAGAGACAGATTGTAAGTACTGTGCAGGAAATCAGAAACTAATCCTCCCATAAAAACTTTGAAGAATCCATTGGAAAGTAAGAATCAAGTGACCTAAATTATAACAGAAACCGATGTATCAATGAACAAAGGAAGCAGTGGCTTACAAACAAGACTAAGAGAGGACAAAATATCACACAGACCAAACTAACAAGGCATTAGACTCTTCACAGCACACAGCGTCTGAGAAAGCAGGGTACTAAGCAGTGATTTCAGTGTTGGATGGAAACAAGACCTTCTGTACCAACCACAACAGCAGATGAGGCTTCCTGTACTTGCCCCGCCGTCCAGCATAGCTAAGCCCCTCTTCCTTGTCCTTAGTGAATGGCAGCAGGTAGAGGAATCAGTGAGGATCATGGTTTTCCAGAACCCTGTCCTGTGGTTTAGGTACCATCCTTTCTGTGGTGTCCTCAGTAACTTTCATCTGCATCCTCTAGGAATGAAGGGCTGCATTCCTTTAGGTGTCCTGATGGTTGGTGGTGTCAACTTGACAGAATTTAAAATCACTTGGGGGATGGGCTTTTGAGCATGTCAGTGGGAGATTATCGTGATTATGTTAACTGACGTGGGAAGATCCGTCTTAACTGTGGGCAGGACCACTTTCTAGCTGTGATCCTGGACTGAATAAAATGAAGGTGTGACTGAGCAGTACCACTCTTTGCTCTTGATTGTGAATACGATGAGGCCAGCTGCCCAATCTTTTGCCAATGTGACTTCCCCACCATGATGGATTGCTAAGTGGAACTATGGGCCAAAATAACCTTCTTCTCCCTTAAGCTGCTTCTGTCAGAGTATTTTACCATGTCAAAGTGGAAAGAAACTAACCTACATTTCAATGATAAAGTGTAAGGAACTAGATTTTTCTGTTAATAACAAACAGATAGCAAGAAAATCTCCCCATACTGGCAAAACTTTATTAAAATGTACTTTTTAAAACTACAAGCCAAAAGCAAGTCTCAAAGAAAAAACATGAAGTATATTAAACAGTAAAAAATGAAAAATTTATTTATGGGCATTTTATGGGAAACAGAGAAAGAACTGGTAAGAAGGAAATTTATAGCACTAAATGCATAATGCATATTTCTAAAAAATCTCTAAGCATTAAATCATCAGAACTTTCACTTCATGAATGTATTTTTGAAAAATGTCAGGCATGATCATTAGCACACCAGGAATCTCAGCAGTCAACATGAGGCTTGGAGACGGTAAGTTCAAGGCTAAATGGGCGACATAGCAACATGGCAGCTCAAAGAAACAAGCAAACACATCCCCAAACCAACAAATCTACAAGTATCATTTGACCTCAAATACTGCATAATGACTAGTAAAAAATTACCCAATATAGCAACATAAATTTAAAAACTGAGCACAAGTCAGAATGGCTATAAAAACTCTTCTCACCAGGCAGCAACACCAGAGGCTGGAGAGGATTTGGAGGAAAAGGCTCACACTTAAGCTGCTGGTCTGAAAGCAAGTTAGTGCCTCAATTTCCTTAGCTTCATTTCCTGTTGTGATAAAAATACCCCGATTGAAACAACTTAGGGGAGAAAGTGTTTATTTTACTCACAATTCCAATTTGCATTACTCAGGCCCAGAAGTCACAGAGGCAGAAACTTAAAAAGAACTCAGGACATTACATCCAGAGTCAAGAGCAGAAAGCAGTGATTACTGCACACAACTCTGTGATCACCTTACTTTCTGCAGTTTTACACAGTTTAGGGTCCTGAGCCAAGGGAATGATGCTACTCAGTGTCACAATAGACAGTCTTCTCATATTAATTAACTTAATCAAGATAATCCCCCACGAAGATATCCAGGGGCCAGCTCATCCGTAAAATCCCTTATCTCACACACACACACACACACACACACGCACACCTGCTAATAGACTAGTGGAACAATTTAATTTTGCAGGGATGGAGGGCACTGTGGTTGAGCTGAAACTCTTGGTTGAGGCTCCTATGGGGCACAGAGAGTTCCTTTTCTTGACTTGTGCTGTAAGTGTAAGGGAGTTTACCATAAAATATTTTATAAAGTTCTGCATGTGTTTCTGTGCTCTTTAAATTAAAAATTGAAGAACGATTCTTTAATTTGATTTTCCCAAGTGGTTTAAAGATCTTTATGTTTTCATCTTTAATGTATAAGAATGTACTAAATATCAGTGTATGGCAATACTATTTAATCTTTTTTTTTTTAACCATAGCAATACACAGTCCTTAGAAATCATACTTAAAATGTTGCTGCTTTCCTGAGCTAATGATTCATGATGCAACACCTTCTTGAAATGCTGAATAATAGCAGAAGAGTCATACCTGCCAATCTGCTAGGCAATGAGAAGATAATCAATAGTCTGCAGCCTACTGTTTCTAAGCTCTGAGGCTCAGTAGGCCCAGTGCATTAAACACATGCTCGGTATAAAGTATCTTCAACTTAAGAGAAGTTTATTGAGATGTAAATATATCTAAATTGAAATGTATTTGTGCTGTTTTAAGATACGGAATATAACTTTTTAGCTTCTTTTCCTATTACTGTAATGAAACATTCTGACTCAGGATATTGTCTTTCATGGCAGGGAAGTCAAAGGGGCAGGAGCTCAAGAGAGTTGGTCACATAACACCTGACTTCAATAAGCTGAAGGTGATGATTGCATACTCAAATGGTTTACTCCATTTTATGGGGTTCAATCCCCCCAAGGGAATGGTCCCACCCACAGTTAAGAAGGATCTTCCCATAGCAGCTAAGGCACTCAAGATAAGCCCCCACAGATATATGCCAAGCTCCACTTACAAGGGAATTGTGGATTCTTTCAGATTGGTAATTAATAGGCCTTTGGATTTCTTACAGGTAGAAGCTATCATAAAGGCACAGTAAGCCTACGTATTAGGAGATATAGAAACACTGATAGTATTGGAATTTAAGCCTTAATTGTTCTGTGCTTTTTTTGGTGTTTGCTTTATGATCATGCTTGATCATAGGTTTGTTCTTCATTCTGAAGTGTTTTTATTTAGCAGCTGTTTGGAATTAGGACATAGGGAGACACAGAGTATCCTTCTGTAGTCCAGGCTGACCTCCAACTTGCTACACAGCGGGCTAGCCTTTAACATGTGATCAACCTATGTCAGCATATTGACTACTAGGATTAACTATCAGTTCCATTTTTGTTTAACATTTATGCAATCCATCTCCTCTTCAAAGCTATTAGTTGAGGACTACTGATTTTCTTAAGGAGTTAGTTAATTTCTGAGGGACAAACCAGAGGAGCGATTATAACATCATAGTAATTAGCTATATTAATTTCAGAAATGAGCTGAAGCATAAATAAAAAGGAGCAATCCAATCTCTAGTGGAAAATTTTGCACACTCTTAGAGTGCTATCATCTGCACCCACCCCCATGTATAAAACTCCAAGGAATACGTTTATGTATTTGTTGTAGAGAAATTCTCACAATTTTCTCTTTTGGAAATATTTTTGTTTCTTTGAAATTCCTATTCACTACACAAGGAAGTGCTGATTTAATTTGTCAATATTATTTAAATTCAATGGCCAATATTGTGTACAATATTATCATTATAAGAATATGTATTTATTACTTAATAATTATAAGTTAATTGTACTACTGATGGAAATACTTTTCACTGTGCTTAGACTTCAATAAAGATAGTTTTTATAAACTTTACTTGGCATTTAGCAAGCAATAAATGTCTCCACAAATATAAATTCAGTGCTTTCTAGAGAGAGCTGATTAAAATGAGGAATCCTTATCACAATGATGTTATTTAGAAAATATGGCATTTAAATATTGACCAGATTAAATCAATATTGGTTCCCAGGAATTACTCTTTTCCTTGAGAAGTTTAAAGCCATTCTTCTCAACATATGGTATTTCTGCTACTGTTTTCTGTTCCTTTTCACAATAAAAACATAAAACAAACATGAATTTTAAGGTCTTAAAACAGCTATTTTATTTTTTCTTTGTTCTGTTCTTTTCAGAGTGAGAAAAATCATTGAGAATAAAGTAATTCATAGCTAGATCACTCTTACTTAGTGAAACTAATAGAATCATATTCTAGGGCATAGCCCACAAGTATAACCCAGCAAAAAAGAAATCCTACATGTTACACATCTCATAAGATCAACTGAGAAAAACCAGTGATAGAACATATCATTATCAAAATGTAATTACTACAAATAAATGTGCTTTATATTTAAGAAACATTTAAAGGATAATTAAATATGTAAGTCTTAGGAAGTTTCTCATGCAACCCATTAAGAAATGTTAGGTAAAAGCTCTCAGCTATATAACTATGAAACATTTATTACAGATTAGCGCCACCAATCTGTGCACTTCTTAGGAAAATGGATTAAAATAAAGTCAAGTGGTCTTAATACAAGCTGACTTTCATTTATCCAACTATTCATTTATTCATTCAAGAAATATATCAAATATTTTCTTTGTGCCAATTTCTGGTCTAGCATATGACAAGGTGAACATTTTCATAAAATTATAATCACTTTTATGAAAATATAATTGAGTATAAGGCCAACACAATGATAACAAAATAGATATATCATAGTCCTCTATCTGGTACATGGTATAATGAATACTGAAGATAATTAAAAGGGGACTGATGCAGAGTTAGGGAGTATTTTATGAAATTACTCTTTTAACCTGTAATAGAATTAAAACTGAGAAGGAATTTGAAGTAAATGAGGGAGTTCTCCATGTGGCAAATTGAGGAAATTGCTCCAGGAAAAAGGCAATGGTACGTGTGTAGGCTCTTCAGGGTGGCACGGATGTGTGAAGATCATGAGCAGCTAGAATAGCATCTTCTGAGGCTCGGAGCTCAGTACCAAGCATGTGACGCATAGTGAAATGCTGTGGAAGTTGGGTCTCACTCATTAAGATGAGGAAATGTAAGCAGTTCTGGAAGAGGTGGTCTAGTGTCATGGTATAGTACCATCTCTTCTGTACAGAAATTTCCCTCAGTATCTATTTGACTTTGTGTAAAGTTTCACTCTGGCTTCAGTCTGACAAAAAACTATGGAGTCGGGGAAGCAAATGCTGGTATAATGGCTGATCAGGAGAGAAAGAGAATAATATTCCAGGAGGTAAACAGGATTAGATTTTTGTTATCTTTAAATTGTTTTGATCCTCTGAGATACAAGTTGTGGGGAAAGAAGAAAGAGAAATTGAACATCATGCCAAGGATTGAGACTGAGCAACAGAGTCACAGTTACTGTACTGAATTGGAGCAGAGAGAAAAAGAAGTAGTTGGGAAAGATGTATCTTGGCAGAAATCGTGCTCTAAATTAAGTATTCAAGGAACTTGTGGATTCATAAATACATGTTACACACGTACACACATGAACACATAGAGGGGCAGAATGTGATTGTGTCTGCTGTTTGGAGGGATTTATTTGGGAATCAGCAGATGCAAATAACATTTAAATCATAAAACTTTTCAGTATCTCAAATATAGATAGGTCCCTGTGAAAGATCTGAGGACCACACCTTGAGAATCTATAATATAAACTCATGGTCGACGGTCACTGCCAATTATTCCAATGTTTTTCCAATGTTCTGTTTTGTTTTTGCTTTTTTTTTCTAGAACAATGCTTGCTTTCAGTGTGTGGAAATTTAAGGTAGAACTAATAACTGACTGGTCTTTAGATCCTCTGAAATTCTCGGCCAGCATTTAACTCCTCAGTTGTCTCGTACATTGGGCTTCACTGACCTTGGTCTTTTTCTCTAACATTTCAAAGTAGACAAGGATCCTTTTTATAGGGAAGGATATTTTTTAAGCAGGAATGGACAAAACATAGTTTATATATTTGCTTATTGGTTATTATGCAGCATTTGTTTTTTTCTTCTCAAGTCATGACACCTTAGATTTCTTATTATTTTTCTCTTTATCAGATAATGTTTCTCTTTCATGTCTGACTTTCACCTCCAAATATTTGACTGTTCAAATGTGCTAAATCATAGATATTCCCTCTCTCTCTTTATGCCTCCCTTACATATATGCATATGTGTGCACCCATATGTGTGTGCATGCATGTGGAGGACAGAGGACGACAACCTGCAGGGTTATTCTTCAGATGCCTTCCACCTTCTTCTAGGAGACAAGTTCTCTCATTGATTTGAAGTGTATGAATCAGTCTAGGCTACCTGATCAATAGACCCAGCCAGTCTGACTCTTCATCTGAGGATCAAACTCAGGCCCTTCTCCTGCCCAACAAGCAACCTGAGAACAGACCTTATCTCATTTCTGTTATAGGTTCTTTAATAGAGCACTTTGAGGACTTTATATCTTCTGGATATTTAGTGCTTGATGGTTTCTTCTTCTTTATCTTTTCCTGACACCATTTCTCATTACCATGTTTCTTTCTTAGTCTGTTTCCTTTAAAAGTTATTTATCCCATTTTTATATATTCTCCTGTTATCAAATTACATTATTCTGCCTCTAGCTGCAAAGACAGTGTGAATCCATTATAATGCCATACCTCTATTCCTCTTGCTTTCTTTCAATGTGGCCTCAGAGAATCGAATACTCAGGCTAAGGCTAAGCCCTATCCATCTTCTCATATCCTTAGGGATCTTCCGCAGTATTTTAATGGAGTGAAGAAACGATGAAAACTTGATCCTAGCTCAATGTTTTTCCTGGAAATCTTCTGATTAATGTTTTTAAGTGGTTTCTGACACTCGATTTCCATTCAAGCATTTGGCTCCTAAGGTTGCCCTTCTATGTCTTTAAACTCTTGCCAACTTTCTTTCTATACCTTTCATTTCTCAGTCAGTAAAATGCCATTTTCAGATATTTCTTGCTTTTTCCAAATTTGCTTTGAATTTTCAAGTTTGAAGATGTTTGCTGTTCCATTTCCCAGTGGAATTCTAAGTTCACTGAGATTAAGCTCTTTTATTCACGTGTCTTATCCTGTAGCACCAAGAATGATCGTTTATGAACGTGATGGGCTAGGAACATGGAGAGGGAAGTAATGAGGCCTGTACATGTAGTACTTTTCTTGTTGCAATGGCCAATGACTGATAAGCTGCTTAAAGACGGAAAAGTTTGGAGTTTCTTGTCAAGGGCTTCCAAAAGCATCCCTCTCTTGAGTTCGTCCTCATTTTTCTTTTGTCTTCCAAGGCTGGACTAGTTGGCTGAGAAGAGTGGCTGGATACTCAGGTGAGGGTCCAGTGACTCTGCTTGGCACTCCTTTAATGAATGAGCACAACTGTCAACAAGCCCAATTATGACGATGTTTAGCGATCAGGCTCAGCCTAAGTCATGATGATGGTAGCTATTTCATGCAGAAGGGACTGCTGTATAGCATCTTCTTATTAAAAGGACCTGGAATATAAAAGAATTTGGTGCTAGGAGCCACATATGAGGGAGAACATATGTCGTTTGTTTATCTGATTCTGTGTTACTTCACTTAGCATAACAATTTCTAGATCCATTCGTTTACCTGCAAATTTCATTATTTCATCCTTCTTTATTGCTGAATAGAACTCCATTGTGTAAATATACCACAATTTGTTAACTACTCATCAGTTGAGGGACACTTAGGTTGCTTCCATCTCTTAGCTACTGTGAAAAGAGCAGCAACAAACATGGTTGTACAAGTGTCTCTACAATAGGATGAGTCCTTCAGGTATATGCCAAGGAGTGGTGTAACCAGGTCATATGGTAAGTTCATTTTTAGTGTTTCAAGAGCTCTCCACACTGTTCTCCATAGAGGCTGCACAAGGTCTTTCCTATGAACATTTGAAAATTGTCCTGTTCTGACTTTTTTCCAGTTCCCTGTCTAGAACTTGTAATGCTAATTTCTCTTTCCTTTACTTCTCCTTCACATCTCCTATTCATGATTCAAGGATTTTCTTCCTCCCTTAGAGACAAGAGTCATGCAATTTAGGAGTCTTTTAGATAGACCCATTGAAGGGGTACTCCAGTTGCCTCACCCTGCATCCCTGTTCAGCATGGAAGAAGCCAGAGTGGTCTGTGTCCTGATTCCCTACTGGCAATTTGGGTAACCCCTTCAGAGGATGGTGTGATAAGAATAGGAGGTAGGAATTGGCTAGGCAGTTAGGGTAAAAAGACCCCAAAGAAATGTAGCCAGTTTCTTGGCTAAAAGTCAAAATGTCCTTGGGCCTGTTAGCAACATACTCTGTTCCAAAGGCCAAAAAATGTCAAAAGTATTTGGGGGGTTGTATCTAATCCTTAAAAGATTTTATGGTTACATCTTCAGAGGGGGGAATGTTGGAGGGGAGGGAGTGGGCATGGATTTGATCAAAACACCTTATGTACATGTTTGAAATTCTCATTAAAGTTAAAAAAAAAAAGAAAGACATAAGTTCTTAAAAAAAAAAAAAAAAAAAAAAAAAAAAAGATGGAAAAGTTTCCTTCGGCTGAGCTTTTGAAGGGATCCACACTGTGGCAGCCCAGACGAGCTGGAAGCAAGTGGGTAAGGCAGATGCTCACACTGAATCTGGACTCGGGGAAGCAGAAAGAGAGCAGGAAATGGGGCCGCACTGTAAAACCTCAAGGCCCATCCCCAGTCAGTCACTTCCTCCAGTAAGGCTCCATCTCCCAAAGGGTCCACAAACTCCAAAGCCATGCCACCAGGTGGGGACCACATGTTCAAATGTATATTGCGGGCCATTTTGCATTAAACAACCCAATATGCTTCCACAGTATTACAAGCTTTTATTTCCTTTCAAAAAGTTTAGTTACTAAGGCAGAAATAAAAGAAAAAAAATTAATTTTGGTTTTATGTTAAGAAGTATTGGTCTTTCCTAAATAAGACTATAGAAAATTCCTACTTTTGGATATTGAAAATATAGTAAAGTCCATGTAGTTAAAAATCTACATTAATTATAAGTTCTAAAATTAATGCAATGTATTTAGAGCTAAAATGCCTTGAAGGTTGCAATAGTTCCCTAATATATTATTTTGTTTTATTTGTTCATGTGTGAGAGAACATGTGTGATGTATGATCATGTAGAAATTAATTTTAATAAAAAGTCTTTAAAACTTTATTGTGCAGTATATTCATTTTTTGTCTCCTTTTGTTTTGAGGCTGTAGGAAAGTGGTAGATTATAGAAGGGCACGCTGATTTTCTGCGTGTGCTTCTGTGTAGGCTGTGTCACTCTCCTCAGTATTCCTTCGAGACAGGGTCTCTCACTGAAGCTGGAGCTGGGCTGGCTGCCAGCAATCCCCATCAAACCTCTTGTCTGCCCCTCCAAGAGCACTCAGTCTATAGGCACACATAGCCACCTTCAGCTTTTGACCTGGGTGCTGGAGATTTGCACTCAGGACCTCCTGCTTGCCATAGCAAGCACTCTTAATTATGGAGACATCTCCCCAGGACCCTATCATGTGACTTTAAAAGACAGTCAGTACTATGCTAAACTGGAAATGACTCCTGAGATAATTCCCCATTAACTATAGACATTAGAAGGCTCTTAGTGAGTCAGAAGGTACTTTGAGCACTCAGATTTATGTTCAATTGCCACAAATGCTGTCTGTTAAAATATTAAAATGCCCCTGTGCGGGTTTGTAAGTCATTCTTACCATGAGCCCCCTGAGTACAGACCCATCCATTCTATCATAGTCACACCTGGCTATTGAGATCAGCAGCGCTTCAGTGTTCTGTCCACCGTTAATTCACTGATGCGTGTACGCACAGAAGACCAATAGGTTGACTATATAATTTTTTTAAATTATTTATTTTTATTTTATGTGTATGAGTGTTGTGCCTGCATCCACGTAAGTGCAGCCCCATCATGCAATGCATGTGAAGAACAGAAGAGGGTCTCAGATCCCTTGGAACTGGAGTTACAGATGGTTGTTAGCCTCTGTGTGGGTGTTGGGATTTGAACGGAGTTCTTCTGCAAGAGCAGCCAGTGCTCTTAATCACTGAGCCATCTCTCCAGTTCCTAGCATGACTATTTTAAAAAACACATATTAGTTCTTTTTTATATTCAATTCATCTCCTTTAACTTTATAACCTGAAAAAAAATTAGAGCATCTAGTTCCCATTAAAATTTGAGCCTTGCTCTAACATTGCACTTTCTTTGTTATAAAAAGGCATGGGAATAAAAGGAGACACCCTTACATTTTCTGTGTCAGAAAGGGATCTACATATATAAAGGTGGAGATGATCCATAAATAATTTAGAAGACAAGACAGGGAAGGAATGTTCAATAGCTACTTTCCACATTGCTGTGACAAAGTACCTGATAAAAGGAAAGGATATATTCTGGCTCATGTTTTAAGACTGGATATAGGCAGGCATTGAGGAACTACCATGAGGCAGCTGGTCACATCACATACATAGGCAGGAAGCAGAGAGAGATGAAGGCTGGTGCCAACCTTGCCTTTTTCTTTGCATTTATTCTAAAACCCCAGTCCATAGGATGGCGTTGTTCATGTCCAGGCTGAATTTTTCTTCCTGAAGTAAACGTCTCTGGAAGGAACCTCGCAGACATATCCTAGAGGTACATCTCCTAGAAGATTCCAAATCAAGACAAGTTTACACTCAAGAATAACTATCATGAATTGTCCTGGGCACATGTGGATAGGGATACTCTGAGAAATACTGTGATGACAATAAGGTCTTATAATATGGTGGACATCATCAATGAAATAATGAATAGAGTAGCTCATTCTGTAAAGGAATTGCAACTAATGGGAGAGATATTTTATTTTTCATATGTTTATTTAATACTCATGCATACATAGAGTGGGTTGGAGCCAATCTACCTTCCATTCCCTACCCTCCAGTTCTTCTTCTATCCCCATGTCACTTTTCCCTTCTAACCTCATGTGATGTGCACTCTTTCTTTTTTAAAATTTAATTCTGAGTTCATTTAGTGTTGCATGTATGTGTATGAATGTAAGATCATCTACTGGAGGGTGGCTAGCCTCTCGGGGCCCACATTCCTAATGAAAATCAACTTCTCCATCTCTCAGCAGCCATCAATTGCCAAAAGAGCTTCATTTAGGGACTTCATGAGCCTCTTCACCATCCGTGCTGGAATTTTTGCTGGTTTGATCTTTTGCAAGTTTTGTGCATGCTGTGCCAGCAATGGCCCATGTGTGCAACTGTGCTCTCATATCTACCACCAAATACTGTTTCACTATAGATATCTACTCACTCTGGCTCTCATACTCTTTCTTCCCCTTGTCTGATGATCCCTGAGCCATGGGGATGGGGTGTGATATAGATGTCCCACTTAGAAGTGAGCAGACTACAATCTCTTACTATCTATTAGTATCTATCATTCTCTATATTAATTGTCATCTAGTGCAAAAAGAAGATGCTCCATTGAAGGCTGAGATACTCTTAATCTACCGGTATAAATATAACTTAGAGGGCAGTTTATTACTATGTCTATTAATGGCATAATTAAACAGAATAATAATAAGTTCTCTCCTTGGGCCTATGACGTAGCCAGTCACAGGTTTTTCTTCTAGTTAATGGTACCAGGCCTGTGTCCAACCTTATGGAGTTGGCTTTATAACCAATCAGAAAGTGAATGTTTACTGTACCCGTAACATTTCTGACACTATTGTAACTGTGGGCATGGGCGTATTTTACTAGGCCTGTTGTTTTTGTTTACAGAGAACATGGAACACTTGACTTTCTGGGTGTCAGTCAGAATGATTGTTTCTAGTTCCATGTATTTATCTGTAAATTTCTATATTTCTTTTTTCTTTATTGATGAATAATATTCCATGTGTATATGAATAATATTTTCTTTATGCATTCATTCATGTACATCGAGTTGTTTCCCTTTCATGGTTATTTTGAATAGGGCAGCAATAAACATGAATGCTCAGGTATCTCTGTAGTAGGAAACAGAGTCCTTTGGGGATATGCTGGATCATTTGGTAGAGTTATTTGTAGCTTTTTAAGGAAACTCTGCTTTGAGTTCCATAGTGGTTACAGTTTGCACTCCCATCCAAAGTGAATAAATGTCCCCCTTTCCCCATATTTACACCAGTGCTTTTTTTTTTTTTTTTTGGTTGTTTTGATTTTTCAAAAAAATCTTAGCCATTCTGACCAAGGTATGGTGAAATCTCAAAGTTGTTTTGACTTGTATTCCCCTCATGTCTAAGGATGTTGAACACTTCAAAAAAATTATTCCTTGGCCATTTGCATTTTTACTTTTTTAGAACACTCTGTCTAGTTCCATGCCCCAATTTTTAATCGAGTATTGTATTTTGTTGGTGTTTAGGTTTTTTAATCCTTTATTCTCGACACTCATCGTCTGTCAGTTGTACAGCTGGTAAGTTTTTCTTCCCCATTCTTCAGGGCGCTGCTTCCCTCAAAGAATGGTGTTCTTTGCTGTATAGAAGATATTTGGTTTCTTGTTGTCCCATTTGTCAGTTATGAATCTTAATGCCTATGCTGCCAGAGTGTTATTTACAGAGTCCTTTCATGTGCCTGTAAGACCCAATGTATTCGCACTTTCTCATCAATCAGATGAGATGGTCTCAATCAGATGAGATGGTCTCATGTTGAGGTTCTTGATCCATTTTTCTTTAGTTTCTTTCATTTTAATTTTTTCTCTCACTTTTTTCCCTCCCCCCTTTCTTTGAGACAGAGTCTGCCTATGGCCACAGCTGGCATGAAACTCACTATGTAGATCAGGCTGTCCTCGATCTGACAGAGACCCACCAGCCTCTGCCTCCTGAGTGCTGAGATTAAAAACATGTACCACCATGTCTAGCTTATTTTCAGGTTTTGAAAAAGATTTAGCAGTATAAGGTAAAATAATGTCTTATAGCAATTTTAAAAAATATATGTAGAATAACACTTGACATTATTTATATTATAATAGGCACAATAATTTAAGGGTAATAATAAAAGTCACCATAAAGTATTATGATTATTTAGATTTTCATTAATGCATTTGCCAAATGATCATTCTCACATTCACTTTCTTGGTTAAAATCCAAGCATTAAGCTTCTGGTGAATATGTACTTGATTCATATAGCTCTACTTTCCAAGTTGCAAAAGGTTTATTCCTTTGAGGTTCATTTTTTCTTATCTGAAAAGTCAGGAAAGTATCATTTCTACCTCCTAGGACTTCGGTAGGATTTGTTGTAATGTTACATGAAATGCTGGGTCTCCTTATTCTTGCTGTAATAATCAGAAGATTCTCCTTCCAATATTGATTACTATGGGCCATTCTAAACAGTGGGTCTGGTGTCATTTAGTCTCTGGTGAAGCAACTTATCCAAAGCCGTGAAAACATAATTTTATTTACTCCAAGTTTAGAACACTGAATTTCTTCCACAGCTACAGATCCATCTTTCCAGGGTTGTGTGAGCAATCATGTCCTGTGGCTGGATTATTTACTCAGATAATTTATCATTATGTAGAGGAGTGGTCAGTGACTTCCATGGTATGGGAACACTGAGCTAATTCAGAATCTCCTGCTGAACATAAATGGAAATGCTTGCTGATAAAATGACAGAAATATAACTAGGAGGAATCTCAGGTATTGTACCAGCAGAGGCACGGTGGTGGGTGTTATTAATCTTTCTTGAGACTGTGTTTTTCCCTGGAGTCTTCTTCAGAGACTCCTAACTTTCCTTCTACTTCTAAATATCCTTCCTCTCCTATGGCCTTCTCACTCACTTCTGAGCTATTGAACAGTAGAAAGGAGGGAACAGGGCTGGAGAGTAGGCTCAGCAGTTAAGAGCACTGACTGCCCTTGCAGAGGACCTGGGTTCGATTCCCGGAACCCACATGGTGGCTACAAATCGTCGTTAACTCCAGTTCCAGGGGAATCCGATACCCTCTTCTGACCTCTGCAGCATTGTATGACACGGGTGCACTCACATACATGCAGGCAATACACTCATACACATAAAATAAAAAAAAATAAAATATTTTTAAAAAGGAAGGAACAGCTTCCAGGTTTCTTGACATCGGACATTAATATATGGTGTGTTAAAGTACTGACATAATGTGTTTGCATTAGACTCCCAGGGAAAAATGAACATAGATTTGGAATGTTAGAAAAGGAAAAGGAACAAGCAGGAGGAGGGGGAAGAGGAATCAGAAACATGTTCGTTTCTATGGACCGCAAGGAAGAGACAAGGGAGATAAACGCTTGCAGGGATGGAAGTGGGGACAATCACCTTGGCATCTAAGCACTGTGAAGACGTCTAGGTTTTTCCTGAGCCTCTTAAGTGTAAAAACACCTACAATCAAGCAGCAGTGTTCACTGTTATAAGAAGCATGGGAGGAGGCAATTGTACCTTGTAGGCATAAACCAACTGTTTTCAAAATAATTGTTTGAAAAGATTACTAATCACATACTTGCAAGTGTTCAGAAGTTTTCAAAACAATGTTTGTCATTTATTCGGAGGTCATGAGTTTGGGTATGAAACAAAACATTATTTAACTCATTGTTTGCTGGGACTTTTAAATTTTTGAGCAAATGATATAATTTTTCAGTAACTATGGAAATAGGAATTTTCACATCTCAATTTAAAATATGGAGATATAGGGTCAATGAGATGGCTCAGCAGGTAGAGACAGTTGCCCCTAAGCTAGAGGACCAGAGTCTGATCCCTGGAATCCACATGGTGGAAGGAGAGAACTTTCTCTGGAAGTTGACATCCTACCTTCACATGTGTGCTGTGGCACGCACATACTCTTACACATATGCACACAAATGAATGAATACATCAATAAATAATACAAATTTTTAAAAATATATAAATATCTTGGAGCTAGAGAGATGTTTCAGTGGTTAAGAATGCTGGCTGAATGCAGAAAAACCCAGGTTCGATTCCCAGCACCCACATAGTGACTAACAACCATCCATAACTCCAGTCAGGGGAATCGAATGTCCCCTTCTGACCTTCATGGTCATTTCACAACACGGGTATAGTTATGCACATGCAAGCAATATACTCATACACATAAAAGAGAAACAATAAATAATATATATATATATATATATCTTGAGTTATTTAAGAGCTTCCATTTTAAATAAATAGAAAAAAGTATTTCTCACTGTGTATGAAACAGAATACAATAATTTCTCAAATTCTTATCTCAGCTAAATATAAAAATAAAATGTCATTTTCCAGTTTAGATTATAAATAAAAATACTCATTAAGTAGGAACGAACACTGTCTGCTTTTCTAAACATTGTTAGACAAACAATGGGATAGTCCCAGTATTTATAATGTCTTCACAATAAAATGCCTTGCTGTTCACTTCTACAAACATTTAAAATATGAATACTTTATGTTTCTTCAGACTGCTTTACATATAGCACCTCATTTATTCTCACACATGAAAATATGTAGTGAAATGACTTTATTATTTAATTTAGTCAAACTGCACTGAGAAGGGTGATGTTTCCCTGCACTCATCTATTAGTTAGTACAAAGAATTGTACCTTTTCTCTTTTCATTGTTTCTTTTTCTTTTATTCTTTCAGCTTTTTATTTCTTATTCATTTCTTCTACTCTCAGATCTTGGATTTTACTTTTCATATTGTCCATGTAACCAAACACACGTGAAGTAGGCTGCTAAATATTATTCAGGTATATAGGATGGGCACAGATTAGGCAGAGACGGAAAAATGCCATGCAATATGACTCCTAAATGAAATCTAAAACAGTCACACTCAGAGAAACTGAGCAGAAGATGTGCGCAAAGCTAGGGAATTTATATTATAATGTGTAAAGAAGCCAAACTTACAGTTATGAGTAAATTCTGGGGCTCTCAGGTACAGCATGGCTCATGGTGCATATATCAAAGTGATTTGGGTAAACATAGCACAATGTATATGTAAACTGAATCATCAAATTATAAATCTTGAATGTATGACTAATAATTCATGGCTGGGGTTGGGAGATAGCTCAGTGATAAGGCACTTTCTGGGCTTGTGTAGAGACCTGAGTTCGGATCCCCGGCACTCATGTAAGAGCTGGGCTCAGTGGCATGTATCTGCAACCCCAGCGCTTGAGTGGTGGACAGACAGGAGGATCCCTGTAGCTCTTTGGCTGAGGAGTCTATCAGAATCAAGGTATTGTAGATGCCATGTGAGCTCCTTTCTCAAAAACGAAGGAGAAAAATTAAAGAAGACACCTAAAGTCGATCTCTGACCTTCAGTGCATGTGGACATACATGCACACATACACAGAAGCACACAGGTACACACATTCAAGGGATCACACACACACACACACACACGACACACACACACACACACGACACACACAAAATTAATTAACTACTTTTAATACGAAGCTTTATTATTTACCTTGACTACTTATTACTGTATAATCACTTCCAAAATTTAGAGGGCTCAAAAACTCAACAAAACAATATAATTTTTTAATTGAGTGGGCTGGAAGAAAGTTTGTTCTGATAATTTCCCCCAGGTTAGCTAGGACTGTTGGAGCTCCGTTCCAGATGGCAGCCTGGCTGAAGGCTGGGTTTGGTTGGCACAGTTGACATAACTGAGTTATCCTTCTCCATGTGATGTTTCTCTCAGTGAAAGAGGTGCAGCATTTTCTTCATAGGGTAGCAGCTGGCAAACCAAAGGCAAACTCACTTCAGGAATCTTTGCTTGTGGTAGTGTGGGTATTGAGGTCCCTTTACCCATGATGCTACAGGAGACCACATGGAAAGGCATCACTTTGATGGACAGGTGATAGGTAGAGTAATTCACCAAGGATCACTGATGGGACTTCATCCTAGTCTCCTTCTTGGCTTAAGGAGCCAATGTTCTGCATCTATCAGATAAACTCACAACATCTACAGTTCCACTGTGTTAAACCCAACCACCCCTTCCTCATAAAATCCATTACCTTATTTCTTATATCAGCTTTACCTAAGGATGAAGCATCTTCATCACAGCTCTTTCTGTATGTCCTCAATGATCCGGAGACTTAGGAACTATAACAGTCAGGTTCTACCCCATCCTATTCTCCACCATTAATAGTGATTGAAGTCCAGATGTCTGCAATAGAGGCTCCTATTAAAAGACTGGATAAATGGGGTCTTTACCAATTCTAGAATTCTCTAGGTCTATATGCCCGGGTTTCCTAGTCAATGTGAGGGAGAATCTCATGATTGGCTACTCCTTTATTCCTGTTGACTTTTGGCTCTGCCCTGTGGGATATCATTTTGTATGAGAAATTATATTTGAGGCTGACTGTCTTCTTGGGCTACCTAAGGTCATAGAAAATAGTGTGCATAAGGTCATCTTGAATTGCCTGCCTCTGTCTTTTTAAGATCCGCCTGCCATGGCACCCTTAAAAAATACCTCAGCTTCATATGTTTGTAGCTGATATTTATATTATTTTTCTCTGAACTGTATACAGATATTTGTGAAATGGACTTCGTTTATTTTTATGCATAGATTAAGGGAGAGGGTAACACTTTTAATATGCTTAGAAACCATGTTGAGAGCAGAAGATATTACTATATGCCTCCATATGTCTTAAGTATTAATGAAGGTTCTTATAATTATGGTAGCCTTACTTCTTATTGTGATGCTGTTTTGTACTTTGGGGGATTTTTGCTGGTTAGAGTTACTGGAGAAAAAAAAAGATTTAGACCAAATGACTTGTATACTCTATACATTCCAGTAATACTACTTGGGAGCTCTCTTCTCCTAAGTGCTATGAGTACACTGTCTTGTGAAGGTAAGATCATCTACTTCACTGTTCCTTTCTTTTCTTTTTTGGATAAATACAGCAGAAACAAACTTCAATACCCAGAATAAAATGGCCCTTAAGGATCTTCTGTGTTGCTCCTACATCTTAGAAAACGTATTTGCCAATATTTTACTAGTGAAAAATAAATAAATAAACCAATGACCTCCACTTTATTCAACCTGTATTAATAATTTCTTCACATTTATCTAAGGCTCACTCAGGTCTTCACTGTCGTTTCCCAAACTTCATCAATGGGCTCTTGGCCGTTCCAGCGTTTGGCCACGCCCTAAGGCCAAAGCCAGTGCTATGTGTTTTTAAGTCATTTCAGATATTATATTTGAGCCTCACCTCTAATGAACTCTTCTGCCTTATTTATCTATTGCTGCATAATGAGAACATAGATACAATAACCTGTTGCTGTAACTGGATTTGTGGTTCTTACAATTGATTTGGGTATACCAGAAATTAGAATTTGGCTTTATCTACATCTGATAACTTTTATCACTTAGCAGTGGTGACATATAGGCTGACCCATACAGGCAGTTACTGTGTGCCAGACACTCTGTTAAGGATGTAACTGTCTTTTTTCATTGTGTCTCCACATGAGGCCTGCAGCGAGAGTTAGTGTCATTTCATTGGATGGTGGCTAATGATTAAGTGGTAGATAATGCTCCCAAGGAAATCACAAATTCTGGATTCAAACATTATTATTCTGACCACTGAGACTATACTCATCAATATTTCCAGGTGTTGCCTATAAAGCTGCAAACCTGGCATTCAAGACTCTGTGGACTTAGCAATGACAAAGGTCATCCATAAACAGAGTCAATACACTTTGACTTCTTTATGGTAGAACAGCGACAGGCTCATTATCCAACAGCATGTTCATGAATAAACTCCATTTTATGGAAGTCAACATCTTATTTTGTTGGAGAAGCTGAGTTTCCATAACAAGTCCAAAAGTTGTTTCTGCATTTTGTTTATTAAACAAGCAGTGCATCGCCCCTTCCAGACAATTTGAGATGGGAGTTGTGCATTCACTATATTTCTGCTACAAAGTATTTCTCTTTTTGTCTTTATAGGTGGAAAAGGTAGAATAAGTAAAAATAATTGGAATTTACATTATTTTTAAAAGTTATGAGCTGAGCAAGCAAGAGGATCTGAGTGCAAATCCTGAAGACCCATGTTAAGAATTGTTATGACTGTGTGCCGGCGACCTCCACATTGGGGGACAAAGAAAGAGATGCCACGGACATGCTGGCCAGGCAACCAAGTAAAACAGCAGGCTTCCCATTCAGTGAGAGACACTGCCTCAAGGGGAAAAGGCAGAGAGTGACGAGAAAGGCACTCAGCTACATCCTGCTTGGGCTTCCTCATATGCTCCAGGATATGCACCAGCACTCACAATTCACACCCACTCAGGCACCACAGACACACACCACACACACCACATACATCAAACACACACACACACACACCATGCACACATATACCACACATATCACAGACATACACAATATACCTACACATACCTCACACACCATACAATGCATACACACACTACAAGTCACACACATCATACATACCACACACACCACACACACATCACAGTCACACACCATACATGTCACATACCATAACATGCTAACTACCACATACATACTACACACTGCACGAAACATACATCCACACCACATCCACACCATACACTGTATACACACATACCTTATACACCATGTACACATCACATACCAATCATATCACAAACATACAAACATCAAATGCACCACACACCACATCATACCACACACCACATACACACACATACCACAAACACCACATCCAACAAATTACAACACACTATACACTGCATACATACACACACCTCACAAAACACATGATACATACAAACACATAAAACCACAGATACATATATACATATACCACATACTACACTCAAAGACATGACCACATATACCACGCAGCACACACTATGCATATAGACATAAGACACACAAAGCACACAGACACACACACATACCACCCATGCCACACAAACACTACACACAACACGCACCACACACAGGCTACGTACAACACACACATCATACATGCATATACCACACACGTACATCAAAAAATGAAGTTATGTTCTAACACTTTCAAATATAAGTCAGTTTTTAAATTAAACTAGAATACTGATATACTATACAAATCCTCAATGCTTGTTTTCACAAAAGAACAATTGTAGTAGAAGTACTGTTTGTCAGTAGGCAACTTATACCACGTTAATTTCATCAAGGACATAGGTCTTTTAAAGTACTTTAAGCTTTGCTGTAAAATTGAATTCTCCCATTCAGGTAGAAAGCTTCTGAGTGAAGGTCAGCCTTAATCCCATCTGAACTATTAGTTATTCAGAATTTAAATTCAAGGAAAGTAAAAGGTGTGTTTTCCTGTGACCATCAAAATCTAGTCAGTCCACAAATTTGTCTGAGTACAATTGTTTACCTAAGGAATGGAGGAGGTGTGTTGCTGTCTTCTACTCAGAGGAGACAGGCAAAAAGTCTGAGTCAGGGAATTGGCGAGATGGCTGTCTGGTAAGCTGTTCACCAAGCAAGCATGAGGACTTGAATTCAGATCTCTGGAATCCACATAAAGCCATTAGGCATCCTGCCTGCAACTACAGCTCTGGAAGTAGAAACAACTCAGTCCCAAGGACTTGCTGCACATCTAAATGAATCAATGAACCCCAGGATCAGTAAAGAGATGCTCGAAAAATAAGGTAGAGAGAACAGAGAGATTGCTTACTGGTACTCTTGCAGATGACCAGGGTTTGGTTCCCACAGCCCACTTCAGGCAGCTTACGCAACTCTAGATCCAGGGGATTCAATGCCCTCTTCTATCTTCTGGGGGCACCTAAACACACGAGCCCATAAACATAACAAGGCCCCCACACATTGACATAAAAAGTGGAGAGTGATAGAGGAAGACATCTAACTGACCAGGGTTTGGTTCCCACAGCCCACTTCAGGCAGCTTACGCAACTCTAGATCCAGGGGATTCAATGCCCTCTTCTATCTTCTGGGGGCACCTAAACACACGAGCCCATAAACATAACAAGGCCCCCACACATTGACATAAAAAGTGGAGAGTGATAGAGGAAGACATCTAACTTTGACCTCTGCACACACACACACACACACACACACACACACACACACACACATGCACAGTTGCGTATGCACTACTCACACACAGACATGCATAACACATTTTAAGGTCTATGTTAATAGCTATGGAGAGGTGGTACATACACAGCAGTCTATCCAAAAAGGTTATCCATCTATTTTGTTCTCTGAAAGGATGTTAATGAGAAAGCCACAGCCATCAACAATGAAAGAGCACTTAGAGGTTCTGGTGGAATCAAAGAATCCTGCTTTCTTGTTGGCCAATCACAGCCAGGGAAGGAGCTAAGGCACAAAGCCAAACCGACCCAGAGCTTGGAACTAGGTGAAATGGGCATTTGTGCAAACAAACACAAGCAGTTTCCTTTAGGAGCCTATTTTTCATCTTATCACAGAAATTAAATGTTTGAAATGCAAGCTCGATTCATAAATCATCAAAATGCAAAAGACTTCTTTCAACTTCTCCCCACTAAACAATTCCTGTAGTATATCTGTAAACAAGTCAAGTTCAAATGTATTTAAATATACCATACAAATGATCTAGATACTTAGATTTATCTCAGTTGCATACAAGCCATGTTTTTGTATTAAAATGTCATTGTGAACATTTACATCTTTTTCCTTTTAAACTAACCAACGCTGTTCCTTTATTTATGCTTTAAAGATTTCTTTTTATTTGTGTGTCTGTGTGTGTCTGTGTACGTGTGTGCCCACAAGTCTCCAGGTACCTGCCCATGGAGGTGGGAACACAGTGTTAGAGCCCTAGGAGCTGGAGCCACAGATGGTTGTGAGCTGCGTGGCATGGGAGCTCGGGACTCTATCTGGGGTCTTCTGGAAAACATCAAAGGCTCTTAGTTGCTGAGTCACCTCCCCAACCCCAACACTTATTCTTTTTATATAAAGACATTTTGTAATATATACTGCTTTGATGTTTATGCAAACTTGCTAAGTCCTTACATGCTGAAAACTTGTGAATAGCTAGGTTAATTAAATAGAAAGAAAACAATTTATAAATATTGTGAAAGCATGTCTTTAATAACCTCTTCCATTTACTTTTTCTCTTACATATTTTAAGAGCTAAAAGGATCACGAAGGGAAAACAACATAATTGGTTTATACCATCTATGATGGTGTCTAGGTTTGATCATGATATGGGAATATTGAGGTACCTTTGAGAATGACTAAGTCTTTCTTAGGGAGCAGGGGTCCTGGCCACCAAAGCCCTGCCAAACCCCCAAGTCAGTGTCTTTGGTTTTGGGTTCCTGTCTCGAAAATGCAAATAATGAAATTCGCAGACTACAGGGAATGAATTTTACAGAGAAGTGTATTATAGATTCACAGGTAGTAGAGAGAGAGAGAGAGAGAGAGAGAGAGAGAGAGAGAGAGAGATAGAGGGAGAGCGCTACATAGCAGGAGGGGGTCCCAGGAAATACGTTAACATTGAGCTGGTACCCTGGGGGCTTTTAAAGGGCTTATGGCAGAAACTGGGGTGAAGCCTGAGGTATTGGGAGGGGTATGAGATGGTCAACCCATTTAACCCAGCCAGTATCCAGGTGCCAGCCCTCAGTCTCAGTGACATGGTACATACAACCTTCAGCAGCCGTACTCATTTAGGAGACAGAACCAGGAACGGGAACTCTCCTGGCACTCCTGGTCTCCAGGAGAGATACTCTCAGAACTTTTGCTTTGGGGTCCCTGTCCTACTTGACTAGTTTCTATCTCCTGTTCTCGTCAATGATATTCATCTTACTGGTAGGATATTTTTTCTCTATAGGAGAAAAACAAACACATGGGTGTTGCTTTTATTTAGCTTCAGAAGATGTTCTCTTCACTGTATTTACATTGTAAGAGATAAAGGTGATCCTGGAGAGGCTATGCAAAAAAGAACAGAATTTTTTTTTTTTATATTGTCTTCAAAGTTAAACAGGAAACATACATAGAAGAGGAGAGGCGGAGCTGGTGTGATGGCTGAGAGAATAAAGATGATTGCTTCCAGGCCTGAAGACCTCAGTTCAGTTCCTGGACCTCCCAGACATTGGTGGAAGGAAAGGACTGAGTCCTCCAAGCTGTCTTCTGACTTCCACTTGTGCACCATGGCACAGCCACCTCCCAATACAAACATGCACAGTGTATTCATAAGTAAAATTTGATAATTTAAAAGAAACTATAAAGACATAGGAAGTCAATAAAGATATTTGTTTCATGAAAGGAATTTTCAGTTTACAATTCCTTTCAGTAAATCATTCACAAATACATTCTTTTTTATTTTTTTAATGTATTTTATTATTTTTATTTTATGTGTATGAGTATATTGCCTCCATGTATGTGAGTGCAACCGTGTCGTGCAATGCCGCGAGGTCAGAAGAGGACTTCGGATTACCCTGGAACTGGAGTTAAGGACGGTTCCTAGTCGCCAGGGGGGTTGCTGGGAATCAAAACCGGGTCCTCTGCAAGAGCAGTCAGTGCTCTTAACCGCTGAGCCATCTCTCCAGCCCCCACAAATGCATTCTTAAGAATAATGAGACTTAATTTAACTTTTAGAAAGTATATGTATTGCCTAGTGGGGCCACATGGCCAAGCACAGCACGAGATATTAGCTATAATTCTTACCCCTTAGCTCTTCCTCGCTGACAATCTGGAACCTGCCGAAAGTCTTTTCCTTTCCCTTAAGGGAGATTAAACAGTATCTGCAATCCCAAATTGCTTCACTTCTTCACTCCTTTAAAAGGAGCGTTATTCTTGGGTCTGGAGAGATGCTCAGTGGCTAAGAGCACTGGCTATTCGTCCATCAGACATGGTGTTGGATAGGTGTGTCTTCTGAAAGAACTAGCAACAGCCGGATGTCTGAACCCGGATGTCTGAGTCTCTTAAGACTTCCTAGAAAGGAAGGGAGACAATCATGACTCCCATCCAATTGGTCAGCTTGAATTGCATGAGGAAGAGGGTCTAAGGACAGGCATGGAGGAAGCTCCGGAAGTCAAAACCTCAGCCAAGATGTAGGAAAAAAGCCCATGGGTGCATGCCTTCGTAAGTAACCCTCTTCCAGACCTCATAAGCACTGTAGGAAAACCCGAATACATTTTGTCAGTTTTGTCGTTAGGTTTTGTCAGTCTTAAGGAGAGCTTGGGGGGGGGGGGCGGTGTCTCAGCACACCTCAAGAGGGCCTGGGAGCCCGGAGGATGCTCGCAGCGTGGGCCTTCCAAAAGAGATTTTGGCTTCACACATGTGTTTGATTGCTAGCACCCACATGGTAGTTAACAACCTTCTGTAATTGCAGTGTCTGGTGATCCATCGCCCTCTTCTGGCCTCCACAGGCATTGCATGACATGTGTGCACTTGTATACATGCAGGCAAAACACTCATACACATAAAAAAATTAAATAAAATAATTAACTAAAGGAGCAAAGGAGCATCACCCAATCACTGGATATATTTCAGCTTAGTGAAACTGAAAACGAAACACGGGGTATTCGTGGTTTGTTCCTATGAAATAAAAGAAACAAATAGGCCCCTGACTAAAGTCAAGTAGAGAGTGCTACTACACATTTTTCTGCTGGCAATGTCTTCTTTATTAAAAAAAAGTCAATAAAGTATCATTTTGGATCTCCAATTGGCCTTGCTTCCTAATCACAGTTCTGTAGCCAGAGGCAGCAAATGTTGAGCAAGGCAGTAGGTGAGAGAGTAGAGTTCCCAGAAATAGAAAGTGTAATTCTAATGCGTAATGCACTGGAGGAAACACTTCAAGGTCTCCATTTATCATTTGTGAGCAGGAGACCTCTGTAGGGGAATGGATATTTGCATTTTCAGGACCAAAATGTGCTACCTTTCTTCAGAAATAATACGAATGCACCTTGTCAACTCAGGTCTCTGGTTTGGATGAGGCAGATGGTCCTTGCTCTTGATACCGCCTGGTTGAGATGGGTGTGGACCATCTGCAGCTGCTGTGACCATTAGCCCAGAAGCCATATCTTTCCACCCTCAGAAAGTCAGGACTCTTAGCTCCTGCTTATACTGACCCACTGTCCACTAGGAAAATGTGTTACTATGGCACTCACCAGAGCTCATTTTTTAGATCCAACTTTCCCATCCTTCCTTCTGCATTCATAAAACTGGTCTCCATGAGTAGGAACCACTTCTCTGTGTTTCTCTGATATTTAAGAACAGACGTTAACGTATATTTTCTGAGAGATTTCAAATCTCCATTTATTTTATTTTTGTATGTATATGTCTGTACTCCTGTATGTGTGTATACCTATGTGTTTGTGCATATACATGTATGTGTGTAAGTATATGTCTATATGTGTGTGTTGTGTCTATATGTGTTGTGTGTGCATGTATATGTATATAAGTGATGTGTAAATATATGTGTGCATTCATATGTGAGTGTAATCATGTGCATATGAGTATATACGTATATATGTGTGTGCTTGTGTATGTGTGTCTGTGTGTGCATGTATCTATGTGTGTTTGTGTATATATGTGTATGTGTACATTTGTGCATGTGTGTGTGTGTGTGTCTTTGTGTGTATATCTATGTGAGAGTATGTGTGAGTATCTTGTATATGTATGTGTATAGTATCTGAGTATGTGCATATCTGTATATTTGTGTGTTTGTGTGTGTACATATATATGTATCCATCTGTGCATGTCTCTGTATGTGTGTATCTGTGTATATGTATATATGTGCAAGTATGTGTTGTGTATGTATGTAGTATCTGAGTATGTGTGTGTGTCTGTATAGTATCTGAGTGTGTGTATTTGTATAGAATCTGAGTGTGTGTGTATATAGAATCTGAGTGTGTCTGTGTGTATAGTATCTGAGTGTGTGTGTGTATGTGTGTGTGTGTGTGTGTGTGTGTGTGTGTGTGTGTGCTTTCCTCAGGCACTTCATGCATTACAAGGTGAATGGACCCCTCATGGTCATTCATTTCCCATTCTCTATGGGAAGACCATTTCTAAAAGGCCAAACATCTTCCTTGTGTCAATCAGGAAAGCAGAAACAGGAGGTATTCATTAAGAGACTCTGAAGACTTGGCTTACAGGGAGGTGGGCCCACCAGGTAGGTCTGAAACCTATGACTAGTTGTCAGGCAGGACAGATGGGGACATGAGAATAGCAAAGCGGCTGTTCATGGACAAGTACTGATGGCAACCTGGAGCTTACTGAAGGGTAAATAAAACTAATTTGAATTTGGTCGTATCCCCCTTTGTACTGTTTTCTCTTCAGCTCTTCTGCCTAAGAGGGTCTTTGAATATAGAGACGATTGCTATGGCTGCTGGCTTTAGGGTTGGGCACAGACCTCTAATCAGTTCACCATGATTAATGGCAAGCCAGGAGACCTGAGACCCCTTTCCTTTTGCTTCAGCACCAACTACCAAGGCACTCAATTGGAAGACTTGATCTCTTTGCCTATTGACACTGTATCCTACTCACTTCACTTGTGCTAGTAATTTATTTATGTATGTATTTTAGTGTTTTAATGAACATTCGAGATTTTTCAGACAATGTAATTTGATGGCACTTAGATCCCCTTCCGTTCCTGCTCTTCCCTACATACTGCGGCCTGACTATCCTCAGATTCCTCAGCCTGATATTGATATTAGGTATTGGTTCCATCCTAGGAAACAGACATTAAACCCAATTAGAGAATGGTTGGTTACTCTCATATTTGGGCCACTATTGCACAGGTGAGCATAGCTTGCAAAGATAGTTGTTTCTGTAGTTCACAGGAGTCACAGCTAGGTTAGGTTGCTAATTATTTTTTTCCTTCTGGCAGCACACATAGCACCTTCCAGCACCATGGAAACTACACAGTAGAGATGAGGCTCTGAAGTCAGAACCAGCTTGCTTTCTCCTTGTTTGTTCTCTAGCTTATGTATCTAGTGTGAGCAATAGGGTCTTATTATCAAGTTCTGGTGAGTAACCAAGAGCAGGGGCAGTGGTCAGTAGTATTTGAGGGTCTATGGGACCCTAATGGACATTTTCCAGAGAGGGATTCCATTCCTGGCATTGGGGTTTTACTTTGGTAATCTATGGTATCTGAAAGGGGCAATGTCCCCTGTTATCAGGTAACTCCTTTTACTCTCTCTTCATAATGTATATGTATACACTTTAAGAAGTTTCTATAGTTGTAGGTTTTCAAATGGATTCTTCTAAAGGAATTTAGTGTTACTTAACCCTCCCCATTGTCCCTACTCTGCTCTCACATTCCTCACCCCATTGCACTCTTCCTGCATTATTATTCTTTTCCCTTTATATCACTGCCTTCTACCCCCCACCCCACCCTCCAGGACACCTCCCTCCACAAGGCCATTTGCTCATTTCCTGACTTTTCTGTATTTTCACATTGAAGCACACATATCTAGGATTTCAAAGCTGGCATCCAACTATGAGAAAGAACGTGTGACATTTGTCTTTCTGGGTCTGGGTCTCCTCACTCAAGATGACTGTTTCCACTTCCATCCTGTGAATTTAATAATTTTAACTTTTTAAAGAGCTGAAAAATAAATCATTGTGTATATGTACCATACCTTCAGTAACCATTCATTAGTTGGTGGACATCTATGTTGTTTCCAGTTACTATTATGAAAAAGGTAGCAATGAACATGGATGAGCAGGTATTTCTATGGTAAGGTATAGAGTATTTTGGGTCTATGCCCAAGAAGGGAATGGCTGGATCATCTGAGAGATTAATTGTGAGTGTTTTCAGGAATCTCCACACTGATTTCCACAGTGACTGCACCGGTTTGCACTGCCACCAGCAGTGAATAAGAGTTCCCTCTCCCCACATCCTCTCCAACATTTGGTATCATTTGATCTCTTGTTCTAAGCCATTCTGAGTGAGGTAAGATGAAATCTCAAAGTGGTTTTAATCTGTACTTTTCTGACTAAAGAAGTTGAACGTTTTAAAAGAAGTATTCCTCGGCCATTTGAGTTTCTTCTTTAGCTATTCAGCGCCTTCTCTCATTTTTGAATTGTTTTTTAATGCTTAGTTTTTTGAGTTCTTACTATATTCTAGATACCAATCCTCTGCCAAAGGTATAGCTGGTAAAGATTTTTTCCATTCTGTAAATTGCCTCTTCAGTCAAATGATGGTATCCTTTAATGTACAAAATCTTTTTAGTTTAATGTGATCCCATTTGTCAATTGTTGGACCTAGTGCTTGTGCTGTATGAGTCCTGTTCAGAAAGTTCTTTCCTGTGTCACTAAGTTTCAATGTAGGAGAAGTAGGGAATACATTGAATATATTGTTTTGAAATAAGGTATTATAAAACCCAGGCTCAAATCCATTGTGTAGTCTGCAGACGACCCAGAACTTCTGATTCTCCTACCTCTACTTCTTACTTTTCCTCTTGAAAAAAATTCCTTAATGCATTTTGTTTGTTTATTTATTATGAATTTACATGGATTATTAAAGGGGGCTAAGCATGTGCCTTGGAACATGTGTAAGGGTCGGAGAGTAACTTGAGGGCATCTGTTCTTTCCTTCTACCATGTAGTCCTTGTGGGCCTAACTCAGGTCTTCAGACTTGGCAGCAAGTTTCTAATCCTCTGAGCTGTCTCTTCATCTCCCACTTCACTTTTAATAGTTGTTCTTGTCCCTCCACTTCCATCCACCTTCTAGCTTGCTTTGTGATCCTCCTTCAAACCTTCAAAGTTGCCTTTTCCGCAGGCTCGATCTCACTGGCAAACTGGTGGGATGACACACCCTTCCTCAACAGCAGAAAGTTGGGATAGAATTACAAGCACTTTCTATGCCTCCATCTTGTCTAGGCATTGACCAATAGGAACAAGAGAAACAAACCGAAATCAAGTTTATGCCCTGCACGGCGCTTCTGCCTCAAGTTCTCTGCATGTTTCTACTCTTCTGCTTGAGGTTCAATCCAAACTTGAATGAGTATCTTTGTGTAGTGATCTCTTCCAAAGGACAAGCCTAGAGAAAAATAAAGGAGAAATATGAGAACTACAGATAATGGTCATCCATTCATTCATGGATACTTCATCATTCACACCATTGAAGTTTTACCCCTATAACTCTGTGGCTGGTAGGAAACTATCCCTTCGACATTTATCCTCTCCTTGATAGGCTTTGTCTGAAAATTACTAGTTACTTACTATGCCATCTGGTCTTTCTATAAGAATGTCATTAACAGGGACGCTTATAACTAATTATATGTCTTTTGTGAGTCAGCAATCTTCTTGGCTTATTTTGTTTCATTTATATTTTTTAGATCTCTAGAAAAACAGTTCCTAATTTGACTGAATGGTTACATTGACATGATTTGGGAAGTTACCCACTGATGTCTTCTGGGTCTCAATTCTTTTCCTAGAATGGGAGTTTCATAATTTGAAAGGCCATTTCTAATTCTAAAAGCTCTGTATGCATTAAGAATGATATAATATAGAACATTAAAGTGGGAAGAGGCCATAAGGGGAGATGTAAATAGGTGAGGGGAATATAAATACCATAAAATTATCCTTATTGAAAATTAAAAAATTAAATAAAGATATATTGTATAAAATCTTAAAAATTCAATTGAAAATTAATTTTAAAAGATCTTATAGTACTTTTCCTTTAAGAGGTACACGAGGACTTTGGAGATCTCGTACAATTAATCTTCACCAATCTTGCCTAGGACTTGCCATTGTAATTCTTTTTAATCCTTAACATCCTAGTACTTAAATGATGTTGTGTTGCTGTCAATAGTTTCAGTTAAAAAAGAAAGAAGTGGAGAGAGGGAGAACGATACAAACATAAACTCTATGGGTATTAATTTCTCAGTGTAAAATCTGGTTATGCAGTGCAGGAAGCATCATTAGAACATCTGTTCAGTCCCCTGTGTTATAATATTGAGACAATATTTCCAAAGGATAATTCCAAATATGACAAGATTTGGAACTCTCCAAGTCAGCTCTGCTATCTGTTCATGGTATGGTTATGTTGCATCAGTCTAGTTATGCCAAAGTTATATTTTCCAGAATGCATTTCCCATATGGTTTGGGATTTGCACTGGTTACCAAGTACATTTTGCAGGAAATGTGGATGGAAGAAGAGAAATGACAGCCATACTGTTATTGTTTAAAAGTTGCTGCAGGGGCTGGAGAGATCCTCGGTAGTTAAGAGAGTGTAAATGCTCTTGCAGATGACCCAAGTTTGATTCTTAGCACTCACATCAAGTAGCTAAAACTGTCTGTATCTCTGCCTACACAGGATCTGATGCCTTCTCACTTCTGCAGGCCCCAGACCTCATGTGCTCCATTCATAACCACAATAACACACATACACAGAGAGAGAGAGAGAGAGAGAGAGAGAGAGAGAGAGAGAGAGTAAAATAATAAAGAAAAAAATCTTTAAGGTTTGATTCAGGATATAAACCCTTTTGAAGACTGACACATCTGTGGGATCACCATGCAGTTACAAGGTGGCATCTGAACGAGGCATTCCCTCATCACTGAATGGGTCTCTTCCTCTGGCAGCTGCTTTCTCTGGACCAAATGGGAACTCAGGTCCATAGTAAAGAGCACCAGCCTCTCCTGTGAGCAGGCGTCCAATTTGGAAAAGAATCAGCACACATACCTCTGCACTTTCCCCTAGGCCTCTCACTTTCACTTTATTCTATCCATCCAAGCAGCTGCTTCACGTACACAATATGTGTAAGCTTTATGGAGACCAAACACAAAACTGAAGACAGAGCTTGAAGCTTGCACAGACTCCTGTGCAATTCCCATAGTTATATAAGATTTAACTGCAGTTATGCATCCCTCACTCTACCTCTGTTCTGTCCAACATAAAAGCCACACGCATCTGTTGCTAGTTTCTTAATGTAATTAGTCTAAATTCAAATGTCTTTTGAGTATAAATTGCAGAGTCAATTAAAAGTATTTGATGTGAAAGCAAGAAGAATGAAAATGAACTCACTGCTAAAGTCCAGGTTGAAATCATATAAGTATTGTGATTATATTTATATATATATATATATATGACATATCTCTTTTTCTTTCAAGAAGTTTGGTAACAAAGAGAGCTTAATGTCCCATATGGCTCAAATATGTAGCTTTTATTATATCTGTACTTAATGGTGCTCAATCGTGGGTCACTGTATCTTTTCGTACAGTCATACTGTAGGAAAAGTAAAGCAGTATTCCCTTCCCCATCCTCAGCACACACTCAGTCCCAATGTCGGAAGTTGCCTGTGGAGAGGACTTTAGTTAACTAATCTCTCTGAACAGGAAATTCACCCCTTTACTCAGCTAGTCACTGAATGTCCTTCAATTACCACCTTAAGTATCAAAGAACCTTCCAGATAGGAACTGGGAAAGGGGAAATTGGGTACGACTTTCATCAAGACCTTGAAGAACCTTGTTCTGTATGAAATCAGTATGTCAAGGAGATATCAGTACT
Source organism: Nannospalax galili (assembly GCF_000622305.1). Classification (NCBI taxonomy): domain Eukaryota; kingdom Metazoa; phylum Chordata; class Mammalia; order Rodentia; family Spalacidae; genus Nannospalax; species Nannospalax galili. The sequence continues at coordinate 857,775 of NW_008355468.1, read as the reverse complement.
TTCAAGCACATTGTGGCACTATGCACAAGAAATGAGAAGTAATACATACTTGTGCCCATCAATGGACACACAGTCAGAAAAATGTGATTAATGTAATATATACAATAGATTTCTGTTCAGATGTCAATGACAAAGGAAGTCCTACCATTTATTATTAGATGTGTGAACTGAAAAACATATGTTAAGTGATATAAGCAAGCACAAATAGACCAATTCAATATAACCTCATTTAAATGTGCAGTACACAGAGAATTGAACTACAAGGGAAAGATGTTTGGACTAGAGACAGGAGTCGGGTAGGATAGAAAGATAGGAGGCAGGATTTAAAGTTTCCGTTAGATGGTTGGAATACATTGAAGGCATCTACTGTATAGCAAAGTAATTACTCAATATCATGTGGTTTATTTGAGACTTACTGAAAGAGTATATTTTAAATGTCCTCATCCAAAAATAATTATCAGACTATGAAACGATGCAATTGTTAAATTGCTTGATTTAGACCTTCTACTACACATACAATTGTCACAACATTATGTTGTACATTATAAAGGTACACAACTTTACACTGTCCATTTAAACATAAAATGAATGAATGCTTTCTAAAAACGTAGTCCTCTTCCAATTTTATTTCTGTTACTGTGACAAAACCTCTTGACCAAAAACATCACAGAGAAGAAAAGGGTTTATTTGGCTTACAATTCCAGATCACAGTCAGTAACAGAGAAGTCAGGGTAGGGACTCAAAGGTGGAAACCTTAAGGCAGATTTGCTTGCTATTCTATAGACAGTTACCTCTTACCAATGAACTCACTTTATACCCCAAAAGAAGTACAGAAAGCCATGGAGAGATGCTGCTTGCTAGCTGGCTTACTCAGGCTGATGATCAGCTGGCTCTTACACATCCTAGGACCACCTGCCTAGGGAATGGTGCCACTGACGGTGGGCTGGGCTCTCCTATATCAGTTAACAATTAAAACAGTGCCCACAAACATGTCTACAGAACAATCTGATCTGGGAAATCCCTCAGTTGAGACTCTCTTCTTCAGAAACTCTAAGCAGTGTCAAGCCGACCGTTCACCCCCATCTGGATAGACCCTGTTCTGAAGAATTTTGTAATTAGTGAGAAAAGACAGACGATAAACAGTTCTGGACAAAACAAAAGAACAGTAGACTAGTACCTAGAAAATGTCTTCTTACTTGGTGTAGAAAATGACTTATTTTTCATATTATGATGAGATGGTGGTTTCTATTGTGAAAAAAGCATGAATTTATTGATAGAAAAAAAATTCTTGGAGCAAATAGTTTCAGTTTATCAATTTGAAGCGACAAAGGGGAAAACTGTAGTAGACAATACATATGGGAATATAGTCTTGGTCAGTAACAAGGAAGTACCTATCAGGGCCTTGAGTCTGATGTCTAAAATGGAAGGTATACCAGACTCAACTTCAGTCTGAACTGTACATAGGATTACACTTCTATTGACTAGCATGGAAGAATCATACCTCTTGGTGCTTTAACCTGTGTTTGTTAATATCTAACATGTCCTTAAGATGCTGTAGAAGGTTACATTTATACAATTAGTACATTTAGGAGCGATGAGTCAGAGCACATGAATCATGTTTGTAATCACTTTTGAGATTCAAACCATAGCACACTTCCAAAATGCATTCTCAAAGTCTAAGGGAAATGGGAGGGGGACTCTCCCCTGAAAAACCAAGCTTCAGAACACAGCAAAGGAAAATCAGATCACTTACAAACTTCAGTGTTGAAATCACCCAGGAGAGAATTCACTGCGTTTGACATTTTTCCCTTGGGTTGTTCCATGAGTTGTCTAGGAATGATGTAAGCTTTTTCTGAGTGCTGGAAACATTTGACGGTTTGGTGCCAAACCAGTTGTGACAAAAGTTTTTCACTGGGCCTGTTCTTATGAGGGCTTGCTGTCTGCATCTGTGTCTGACTTTCAAATGGTAGTCAGACTCCAGGGGTTCACATTGTCTGAATGAAACAAGACAGGGAGACAGTAGCAGGACTGTTTAGCTGCTTTTCAAAACTGCTTTCCTCCCTCTTGGCTCCACGGTGTCTTGAGACCTGGCATAGTGCATAACACAGTAAGAGTGATATATAGAAAGGCTCACCCAGTCAGATACACCGAATCCCACAAGGAGAAAGGAATAAGCCATCATGAAAGGAAGGCATTACCGATACATTGTTAGGCCTTCCAGCCTGGAAAACAATTATAAAATTAGTATACTTGAAGTCCACAGTGTTCTAGGCAACAGTCATACATTGGCTAAGTTGATGTAAATGATTTGATTACTAGTAGAAGCATGAGCTACAGCACACCCCAGTAGGAAAAACTAGAATTTAGTCTGATATCCAGATGTTATTTAAATAGATAGCTGGTAAGCTCTGAATTTCTAACACACTGTTTCATCCTTTCCAACCTTACATTATTTTCTCACGGGGAAGCAGGAGTGGCTTTCCTCCAAAGGCTTACCTAAAATCACGTCAGGGGCAAAGTCAAAATGTCCACAGCAGTGCTGGCTGGTGAACAAAGCTGCGTCCTTTTAAACACGTTGAGGGGCCTGTGCCAGGCTTTCTCCATTTCACTGTGATGATGCCTTTTAAGGATGGTTGAATTTTTTTTTAATGATATTGCAAAATGAAGAATTATAAGGGACACAAATTTAGAGGTGTTTCATACCTTTCATTTGGGGTGTTGGTATAAGATGCATAAGATTAACTCAAGTAGGTCCTCCTTCACGTGCTCAGACCTAAATGCAAAATTTGTCACTGTGTATGACATTGAATGACATCAATGCCAATTTAGGTCGGAAGTTTTCATGTTTCCTTTGCTTATTGCATCCCGCGTTGGTACACCTGGTCAAACATGGTAAGAGCTTTACTAAACAACAGGGTTCCACATTATTTAGATTGGCATGGTTTTCAATTTCCTTCCATATTTCAATTTGGTATAGCAGAGATTAATACCTTAGATAATACAACTGGAACATGGCATAAAAAAGAATTCTCAATTCATTGAAGGAACAGTGATACTATGTGAAAACTATCTTGGCTGGAGGATAAAACCGTATAACCTCTGCCATGTCTTTTGTGGGATGGTATAGGTTACAGGGCTATACTCAGTAGCTGATTTCCAGGGCAGTAATTAGGAAAAGAACCAATTTCGATTCACAAGATTCTCTATAAAGCAGAATCAAAGGCATACAGCCTTTCTTCTCCACTGACCCATTGCAGGGACACTGTAAATACCATGCTTTCTTCTGTCCTCTTCAGAGAGGCTTGAATGGTGAGATTAGCCACAGTCATGTTCTCTAAAATGCCCGTCCAATGCACGAGTCATGAATACACCTTTTCCACTTAGTGTACATGAAAGGAAACAGCAGATCAATATTTGCTAGGACCTCAGATTTCATTGTTACCAGCATTTCTACGGATGGAAATACTGACTTACAGAGGCTGGAGAGGTGAGTCAGTGAGAAAATAATTTGTCTGATGAGAGTGGGGACCTGAGTTCAACTCCTCAGAACCCAAGTAAGAGGCAGATCCAGTAGTGTGTGCCTCTGTGACCCTAGCATGACCAGCTAGTTGACATACACCCAGCAAACAAGGAGCACATGTCTCAAACAAGGTGGTATGGGAGGACTGACACTTGAGGTTATCCTCTGACCTGTGCACATGCAGGAGGGTACACACGGTCCTGTACCCACTCACACAAACATTCACAAAAAGAGCAGAGATACACATCAAAAGCAAATTCACACATATGTACACACACACACACACACACACAAACACACACACAATAAATGCTGATGTCTTTTATAGACAATCATTGCTTTCTAAATAATTTCTTTAAGGTCAGACATAGTGTCACACACCTTTATTCCCAACACCCTAAAGGTAGAGACAGGCAGATCTCTGTGAGTTCCAGGATTGCATGGTCTACATACAAAGTTCCAGGTCTACCAAGACTACATAGACAGCTCTGTTTAAAAAAAGAATAAGTGAATAAACAAATTTTCTCATATGAAAATATAATTGATCATGTAGCTAATATATTTTAGATTTTCTTACAGGGCTGCTGTCTTCCTGATGGTTTTTAAATTGTTGTGTTTTTGCAGTGTTTATAGATATTTAACATTTATTTTAAAAGAGTGCACATGGGGGCACAGATAGTCATTTATCCTTTTATTCAAAGTTCTCTGTGTTTCTTAATCTTCTCTTAGAATTGTAAATGTGCCCAAACCTCAGCTTTTGTGTGCATACCTTAATATATTTCTCATAAGAAATTTCTAATTCTCCTGAGCTTCCATTATTCTTTGCTTTCTCAGATCAAAATTGGATCTTTTTATTTAACTCAAGGTCTTCTGAATAAAAGGTAATTGAAAACTGAAATGCATATTCATATTCATTCTCTCTGTCTCTCTCTGTCTCTCTCTCTGTCTCTCTCTGTCTCTGTCTCTGTCTCTCTCTCTCTCTCTCTCTCTCTCTCTCTCTCTCTCTTTCCTCCCTCCTTCTGTCTCTTAGGATGTTATTGGAGCAATCTTTATAGAAAACTTATCCTTCCCTCTGCCTGTGGTGGTTCATGCCTTTATTCCCAACACTCAGACAGAGGCAGGAAGAGATCTGTGAGTTCAAAGCTAGCCTGATCTACATAGTGAATTCCAGACTAATCAGAGTTATACAGTGAGACGCTGTCTCAAAATAAAAGAAAACAAAATAAAACAAAACAACAAATAAACAAACACTTTTTCTTACAATTTCTTTTTCATTCCTTCAATTTGGATGTAAGAAAAAGATTGCAGAAGTGTGTTTGCCTAGGTAGAACTCTTGGTACAACTGTTGAGTTGTGGACCTTTGCTGGGCTTTCCACAATCTGGCCTGCCTTAGTCCTCTCCGTGTTTCTGGGTCCGGAGTCTACTGAAGGTTGGCTGGTCCCACCTGCTTCTTTGAATGCCCAGTTGTTACTCATCATAGAGTAGGATCAAGGGGGCCAACTTTGCATTCCCTGTATTCAGACCCAGCATTCTTTGTAAGCATTCTGTGACATCTTGCATCCTGTTAGGGCTCTCAGGCTCAGGAGCTGCTCTGGATCATAACAACTCTTTGTTGCTAAGAAAATCACATAGTGTAAAACCTTTATTAAAAGCCAGTCTTTGGTACTGGAGAATTAGCCCTGCTCTTGCAAGGGATACAAGTTCAGTTCTCATCATACACAGCAGGCAGTTCACAACCACCTGTAATTGAGATCCAGAGGATCCCAAGCCCATTTCTGACCTCTGCAGGCAACATCAGCCACCTTCACATAATCCCCCCAACAGACACATGGAAACACATAATGAAAAATAGAAATAAATATTTTTATAGAAAATAAGCCTCAAGTCTCTATGGTCTTGATATTCGCATTTTATTCTCTGTTCTACAACTTCATTGACCAAAATAATATTTCTGGAAACTACTTGTGAAAGGATCATATTATTGAATAATGTTTTAAAATTTGTGTGTGTGTGTATCAGTGTATGTATAGGAGGTGTTTGTGTGTGTGTGTGTGTGTGTGTGCATGTGTGTATGTGTGTATGATTTCCCCAGTGATTATCGATTTGATACAACATCTAGAAGAAGAAAAAGAACTTTGGAATTTAGCTCATTCAGATTCATAGCTGGTGAGGACAGTCTTGCTAGGCATCCTCAACCTCTGCTTTTCTAGTCTGGAGGTACAGGTGGCCACCATACCTACCTGGGGTGGTCTACCACCTCAGAAATCAAAGCACATCAATACCCCTTAGGTAGCTCAAACACACTGAGCGTATCATATTTTGCTATCTCTTGATCTTATGGCGTGTTCTGTTTTGCAGATTAATTCTGAGTTTTTCTTTTCTTTTGTTTTGTTTTAGAATGCCTTGAACTGTTCACCTCCGAGGTATAATGTGGCATGTCTCATAATAAAGTTTTAAACAGGAGTGGTGCCTTCTTCAGATCCAATAGATTTCTGAGCAAATAAGAGTCAAGACTTCTAAGTGGAACTTACCCCCACTAGCAACATGGAGGTACAGCAACTACAGGAAGAGAAACAAAATGGAGGAAGAAGGACATAAGGGGGAGAGACCAGTGGGGAAGGGAGGGAGAGCATAAAACTAAATCCAAAACAGAAGCTTACTAACCCAGGCACAAGAGTTCAAATAAAAGTATGAAGAAAAATAAGAGAATGAGAATGAATGGCTGCAGAAATTTGAGTGATCCCACTGCTACTCAGCTCTGCACGTTTCCAGGGCAACCCAAGAAATGCACCTGCCCTTGCTTCCTTTTTCACAAGCTAATAAACTATGGCAGAGCAAGCTAAAGCCTTCTAGTCATGAGAGAAACATAGTATCAGAGCAAAGTATTAAATGTCCTTTTGCCTGTTGTCATCTAGCACATGGCCTCTACTAAGGGACAATTTTAGGCTTAGGAGACAGCTCTGCCAGTAAAGTTCACAAAGACTTGAGTTCAGTCCTCAGAACGCATGTAAAAATAGGTGGGCACTGATGACACAAGCTTATAATCCAAACACTGAGGAGGCAGAGACAAGCAGATCACTTCAGCTTATTGGCTGGTCAGCCTAGCTTACCTAAGGAATTCCGGGCCAGTGAGCCACATTGTCTCACAAAACATTGGATATGGACAGCACCTAAATGAAGGTTGCCATGCCAACATTACAGTTAATATCTGAACAAACGAACCTGATACTTAAATTTAGTTTTTAAGAGTGGGCTCGAATTCAGAGGATACATGTTCTTCCAAGTGTCTCTTGGACTTGTCCTTAGAATTGTGTTGGAAATGTGTCCTGGAAGTGTGTCCTGGAAGTGTGTCCTTGAGTCAAGGTTCACTCACAGTATTTTTCGAAACTGTTTCTCCAGCTTCAATTAAGGAACTACAAACTGGAATCCACCCTTATCATCAGACAATCTTGCCTTTCATTGCTTGTTCTAAAATATCTCCTATACATAATGTCAAACTCCCTTCATTACCTTCGCCTTTTGCATCAAGATGCTCACTGTCTTCCAGTGTTTAGATATATTAATCCTTAAGCATACCCACATTCATTTTCAATCTTGCTGTATAGTAGCAAATTGAGGTTCCCAGGAAACAAAATCAGGTGCCCAGGTCACAAGTACACATGGTTCAGTGAGTTTGCCAAGGTTAATTAAAAGTCATCAGTTCAGATTCTGTCCATTTTTTAAAAGTCATTCATATATCTAAAAAGTGACACCCAAGCTTGACCTCTGGTCTAAATAGATGCATGCACACATGTCCACCAGCACACACAGGAACAGACACACAAACACACACAGCGCATAAGGCCAACCCACTCCTACAGGTCCATTCTGAGCCTTTGCAGTTTGCTATCCTCAGGACACTTGACATTGTCAGGAATTACAGGTAACTTAGGGATCCCTCCTCTTCTAACCTAGCCTTAGAGAGTAAGCACAGAAAAGCAGAGCCTTCTTACTAGCAGGTCTGCATACCCTGCCTGTCTCAGCTATCTGATATTACAGTCTTTTGGATCTGAACGTTAGCATCTATGCCATGGAAAAGACCGCAAGATGAATGTCATTTTATTCTCCTAGAAATCCTCTAAGGCCTAAGGCTGAGCAAAAGATGGACTTCACATCAGTCCTGAGAAGAAACTGCTCCTTAATGAGAGCTCAGCATGCCCCCAGGCTCAGTGCCCTTGCAGGCTCATTCGCAGTTCTGATGCAGGGTCATGCTTCTCCACCTGTGGGTTTACTTCCCAGTCTTTCTCCCTCTCAGCCATTGACTGAGGCTTTGGTCAATTCATCAAGTTAAATGAGGCTAAGAAACAGAGCAAACCACACAGGTTATTATATTTTTTCAGGCTACCTTCAGTAAAGTGTAAAGTAGAATGATCTATTGTACAGTTTCCTGGCTGGAAGAAGCTATGATCATTGTCCATTTAGTTCTTTTCATAGTTTATTGGGCTGTCACACCATGGCTTATACACTTTTAAACTGCAACAACTTAGTTTTAAGACACAATAGAAGCCATCTAAAAATGGCTTATAAAGCAGTTTTTTAAAAGTTTTGAATCTACACAACTGGGGAGATAGCACAGTTGGTGAAATTCTTCTGTTCAAGCTTGGGGATCTGAGCATAGATCCCCAGCATCCATGCAAATCCTGGGCATGTCAATGGACATTTATAATCCCAGAGCTTAGAAGAGAGATCCAAGATTCCTGGGGCTAGGTTACCAGTCAGTCTATCTGAATAGGCAGACTCCAGTTCATGAGAGACCCTGTCAAGAAAGATGAGCTGGAGAGTCTCTGTATCCCTCCACATGTACACACACACAAATAGACATATAAACAGAAACACACATATAAACACACATATATACACAGAAACATTCATCTACGCAATGTTTGGGAACTATATTATATGATTTTTCAATATGATTTATTTGAAATCCAGAAATAGGAAATAGTTATGTATGAGAACTCTAAGTGTTTTGCTTTAAATGAAAAAAACTGAACTCAGTATTAACAGGGAGAGAAAATAATGCACCAAATATATGCAGATGATTTCTTCCATATTCACAACCTAACTGAGTTTCAAACTCTTAAAGATGGAAAAGGCTAAGAAGCATCCTATGTCCTATTGCTTTCATGACTCAAAACAGAATAGCTCTATTTTATTTTGCCCTGGTTAAGTACACGCTGATTTTATGAAACCAAGGGAAACTGTCGTTTGTGTTGTTTATGTGCTGCACGTTCTCATTGGAAGAGGTCGCACCAACGTTGCTGTTTCCTTTTGTGTTTCCTTCCCTGAATTTCTGTACTTTTATGACTCTATGATTAGTCCCCAGAGATCCTGAGTTGCACTCACCACTACAGTGTGCTGGCTGCTGAAGTACATCTTGAGATTCTATCAAGGTATTTCCTACAACTGCTCACTTGAGAATTATATCGACTCCCTGGATGGGAGATGAAAAGAAACACATGTTAAGGCTCATAGTTATGGGTCTTCTACTGTTGAATAAAATTCTTTGTGATCGTGATTTAATTATGAAGATTTATTGATTTTGCTGCAGTTCGAGTAGAAAGTGTTTAGGATGAGTCATAACCACAGAAGAATCATAAGTCAGGCCTGTCAAAGAGGAACTTTAACTTGTCCCTGATGGTGAGGAAAAAAATGAAATGAGGAAAAACAATGGCTTAAAAAGAGAAAAGGGTAACTAGGGACTGTGGCAATGGCTCCCATTTTTCACACTGTTTTTTCCTACAAAGAGATACACGTATCAGTGGATGTCAGATTTCAGTACACACAGAAATCACTAGGGTTTTCCTGCCAATTATACAGATGCTTGAGCCTCCCTTTACGGCTTCTGGCTTCATAGATGTCTATTATTCTTGTTCTATTTGTTTAAAAATTTAGATTATTTTAATTTAATTGATGTTTTGGAGACAGGGTCTCACTATGTAGCTGCAGCTGGCCTGGAACTCGCTATGCAGACCATCCCATGCTGGCTTTGAACTGACAGAAAGCTTCCTGCCTCTGACTCCTGCGTGCTGGCATTAAAAGTATAAGCTGCCACACCCACTTAAAATTGTTTTTAATATTTGTACCTGTTTGTGGATATGTACAGGTGAGTGCAAGTACCCATGGAGGTCAGAGGTATTGGAAACCAATGAAGCTAGAGTTACAGGCAGCTGTGAGCCATTCATCATGGGTGCTGGGAACCTAACTTGGGTCCTCTGCAAGAGCAGTACACATTCTTAACCCCTAAGCCATCTCTCTAGACCCTATTTTTAATAGTTATTGGTAGTTATTGCTAACTTTTGTTGTTGTTGCACATGAAGGTGTGTGGATGGATCTAAATATTTAATCAGCACACAAGCAGATTCTGACATAGTCAATATACCACACATTCTCATAAACCCTATGTGTGGTGCCCAGTGTAAGCCAAATTCACTGCTGGGAGGTGCACGTGGCATCCAATCCCCTCCTCCCATCATCCTTGCGACACCCTGAGGAAAGAATTCTCCAAACCCTGGTTTGAAGAACTTTAACAAGTTCATTGGGCTTGCTGACTCAGCTTGGGATGCCGGTTTACTTACAGACAAGTGGGCACCCACCCCCCCATTCATGGCTGTGTTCAAAAGTCCACACCCAGACATAAATCTGTGGTTCCTGATAGCCTCACAAAATGGCAAGAGATCAGCCTTTCGGTTTTCCCAGCTTTTAGACCCTTAGCCCCTCCTCTACAAGGGGCTATGGACAACTGATTGGTTGGAAGAGGGAAGTGGGGTGGCTTCTTTGCAGAGGGTGGGAAGGAGGCAGGTCCATGGCTTGTCATCAGAGGGTCAGAGGAACATCTTCCCCGTCACACCCGGGAATGTTGTAGTAAGTTGAGGAAATGCCTCAGTACTCTCTGCTCTCTAGTGGGCTGACGATGTGACCTCAGAAACCTATTCAGTAAGCAGCAAAACGATTTTTATAAGGCACCAAGTGTGTTCCATGGAGTAGATAATGCTTAAAATGTCAGTTTATTTTCTTTTAGGTATGTCATCAACTTTGTATACTTAAGATTGACATCATGGATTCATCTTTGGTTCAGTATGAATTGCATAAATTATAGACTAGCAAGTCAAGCATAGTGGCACATGTCAGGAATCTCACTTCTGAGGAAACAGAGGCAGGAGGATTGTGAGTTTGAGGCCAGCATGAGCTACAGAGACCTTGTCCTGAAATAAATGAAATAAATAGTAGAGTTAGTGAGCCAGTAGGACAGCATGGTCTTATGGAAGACTGCTTTACCTCTGCATGGTTTCGCAGATGCTGCCTCGTTTTAGTGAAATCATTTTAATATCTCAGATAATTAATTGATTAGCATTCATGAATGACACCTGAGTTACAAGAATGAGACATACTAAAGTAAAAATACAAAACACAAGGTAATCAAAAGATTGGTTGAATCACTGGATTTAAAGCGAGAAATAAAATCCATTAGAAAATACACCCACGTTTTTTGCAGAAAAACACACTTGGTTTCTGTATTCAGCATGCATAGGAATCAGAAAAAAAGCCCAATAAATTAGAATTGAAATTCATCTTTCCCTATAAATCACTGTCAAAGACATCATAAATATTTGAAGTTCATTTGATTGAGCTTGATAAAGTGATCTCTGTCCAGGAAGGATAGACTCAGAATGAGGGAAATTAGTTTAATTAAAATTTTATTCGCTTTGGAATAAAGCATTCTGGGGAAGGCATCCAAAAGCAATCCGGTTCTGCATAAACATTCAAATTTTCCCAAATGTGTTCTGTCCTTTGCGCTCTAGCTCCTTCTATGTGGGCAAAGGCTGGAATTAGCCTCTCACAGGGCCATCAGGTCCAGGCTCTATACCTGCTCTTTTTGCTTCCTGGATCGACACAGACACTGTCAAGTTCCAACAAGGCGTCTGTATGAACTTGTCTCATAAGAAAACAATTGTCACAGGTGTAAATCTCTGGCCAAGAACTCAGTTACACAAAAAATAGAATTTTTTCCTGCAGCTATATACTTTCATTTTTATACTTTATCTGGGAAAATCGTCAGGAAGTTTGGCATCATCTTGTGCATCTCTGTACATTTAATCCTCAAGAATATTACCAGTTCTCTTTTCCTCTTAACCGCCTACTACAGTCATATGTACTTGGAAACGCTTTCACATTTTTCAGGCAAGGTATTGCCTGTGTGAAGAGTGCACTTAGGAATTAGTGCTGCTTTATAGTCATCCTGATTTTTTTTCATATTAATTTTTAGTGGCATATACTAGGAAGTAAAACCTGAGTTTCCTAATACAACCATTATGAGTTGGCACCTCTCCATAATTCCTCAAAGCGATGGCTCCACATATTAGATTTTTTTCGTCTCATTCTGTTTTGGGAAGATGGAAAATTATACAGATTCATACAATTTTTATTTATAGGCCATTGAGATTTACTTCATTATCTCTAGTTCTTCTGTGATTGCACAACAGAGGGTTCATCAAGATTCAGTTCAGTATAACATGCTTCCTAAATCATGGTCACCTAAACCAACAAAATTGATTTGGTTTTGATGGTACAGGGAATAGTATAAAATACTGCTAGCATTTTCATTTATGTATTTCCTTGTGTGTGTGCATGTGTGTGTGTGTGTGTGTGTGTGTGTGTGTGTGTGTGTGTAAATGTACCACATGTGGAGGTCAGATGATAATATGCAGGAATTAGGGTTCTCTCCTTCAGTCATGTGGGTTACAGGGATGGAACTCTGGTCATCAACCTTGATGGCAAGTGCCTTTATCCACTGAGTAATCTTATTGCCCTAATAAAAAGCTTGATAAGTGTTTTATCAGGAAAAACAAGAAAACGTCAGGGAAGGACTGAAAGGTACTGGTTGACAGGGTACCCACATACACAAAGTGTCTGCCTCCACATGTAGTCTCTTTCGGGATATCCAGTCTGAACATAACACTGTCTTGCCAGTTAAATAACCCATTGTTTATTCTGATAATGTATATTTACACAACAAAACCTACATAGTTTTATTAACAGGTATCTTAGAAATGAAGGCAATCACAGTCTTATATATGAACATAATCATGTCTTCAAAGATCAGGGCAATGCAGTTTTAGATGCTTTCTTATATTTCTCACAGCTCTGTAATCACAGACACAGCCAAATCATTCACTGGTTTCTTTTCCAAAATTGATCGTGCTTCTACATAGTCTTTCTTTGATATCATTTCTGAAGTTTGTTATGTGAGGAACAAACACTTCTGCCCAAGCTCAGAAGAAAGGACAAAAAGAGTATAGTGAAATGATGCACTGAAGTAATAAGATGGTCTTGAAGCACAGGCTTCTGGTATGCAGGCATAGACAGGTCAGTTACAGAAAACAGTTTACCCCTTTCCATGGAGTTTTCTTCCCAGGTTCCTCATTGGTGTGTATTTCAGTGTGTACCTGTTTGTCACTCAAGTTTCCTTCTTTCCTCAGAGTATCTTTCTTCCTTTGTCCTTTTATACACATATCCTGCAACAAAGATTTTCCTGCTGGATTCTTCTTACCCCAATATCCTGCTCCTTTGGGACCCTCCAGATGCATGTATTTATTCACTTACATAGACTTCCTGGAATTTTTTACCCTAAGATAAAAATCTTTGAATGAGATATAGTCAGGAAGCCCAGACAATATCAGGCATGCCACGACTTCTGCTTATCTATGTTTATAACTCAAAAGCTTAAACCTAGTTAAAGCACATTTGTTTTGAAAATGATCCAATATATTTTATTTCTCACACATAATTTTGGATATGCTGACAATCTCTATAGAAATTTCTATACTACAATTAGTTCCCATTTGCTATGCTCAGATAAAACCAAAATCTCAGCAGCATGTTCTAGAAGCTTCCTTTTCTTGCCTTCATAAGATTTGGAATCCTCTCACTCATACAACCCCCATGTGGCAACTCCCTGAGTATTGGGAAGGGCAGTGATGCCAGCCACATTCTGGAATTATCTGGAATTTTCTCTCACTTGTCTTCATGGAAGAATAGGAACTATTCCTCACAACCAATGCATTCTTTAGAATACTACCAATGTTTTTGCCAGTTTTGATGTTGCTTGGCAGGTAGAGGTTGAGCACAGGGAGGTAGTACCTGGTTTCAGCAGATAACCAATGCCTTACAATCATTTGACATTCCAGACATTTTTGCACTCCTATCCCTGAAATATGGACTCTGACTGGCATTTATTAAGTTCTATGATGGCTAATTTTGATTTTCATCTTCAGAGTGCTTACAATCAGGGAGGTGACACACTTTTGTGACTGAGGGTGTTTCTAGATAGGTTTAACAGAAATGGGAAGGACCCTCACTGAATGTGGGAAGCGCTATCCCTGGATTGAATAAATAGAGGAAGCAAACTAAGCAGCAATGTTAATCTCTCACTGCTTCCTGAGTGTAAATGCAATGTGACCAGCTTCCCCATGCCCCCACCACCATGCCTCCCCCACCATGATGGACTGTGTCCTCAGACTGTGAGCCAAACTAAATTCTTTTGCTCAGTTGCGTCTGTCATGCATGTACAACTGAAGGCAATGACTGCCCCTCACCCAAGACCCATCACCTTTTTATGTCCCCTTTACTCCTAACATCATAGTTCTCCCTTTGGGGGGGAGGTGCCATGTTTCTTCTGCATGAGCTACAGTTAGCAGTTCACCTCTGCTCACATCTTTGCTCATGCAAAAGGTTTCTGGTATTTGGAATCAAAAATTGAATTTAAAGCACAATTTCCAATGGTAGTTTAGGTGCATATTGTTATCATTGAAAGAGCTTTTTCAGACATTGTGATCACTCTACAGATATCCTAATTTTCTTTGTACCTCCCTAAGTGAAATTAAGAACCATTGTTATTGTTTAACAGCTTTATTATGTTTTTAGATTTTTAATTTATTTTTATCAATATTCTTGAAATATTTATTTTAATTTTATTTATGTGTTTGTGTTGTGTGTGTGTATAGACTCTTCCATGCTCATTCTATTTCTGGTGATTTTTTTGGCTATGTTGAAGTTCAAGTTTTTCTTTGTGTTTTAGAGCTGATATTTAGAGCAATCTGCCTGGCCCAGTTCTCATGCTTCTGTATACACTTCACCTTGTAGTTCCATGTTTGCCTATTTGTGATGGATGATTTCTACCTTGGAACTGATATCACGTCTTTCATCCCACAGAGATGTCTCATTTATGATTTGAATATACATGGCTGGCCTGACCTCATGTGAGTAGACACCATTCCCCTGTGTAGTACTGAATGCATCAGCATCCAGCCTAGGCAGGGACTCTGGCTTTCTCACGCCTACTCTTATGAGCAGCACAGCTTCTGATTTTGGCCCTTGTTGGCTGCCGTGTGCAGGTCCTTGTGGTCACTCTCTGTGTAATGATCAGCTATCAGTTGCCTCTACTAGTCTTTGATCTAGGAACTTCCTGAAACTATATCACGTGACATTTGATGTTGGGCTTTTCCTCTTCCAACATCATATAATATCATTTTTTTCAGCTAGTATGTTATGAGTTGATACCAAAATGTGAGGGATTCCATGAAGTCTTTGTAATACATGGATCAGAAATCTCAAATCTAAACATTATTCTTTCATAGTTCTTCTGAACACAAATTCAAAATGTAGAAAACAGGATATTCTACATTTGGCTATAACGCCTTTTAAATATGTGTAAACTTCACTTGTTAGAAGTAAAGGATTATCGAGTTGACCTTTTGAATTCAAAGTCATTTCTTGCCTCTCTCTCTCTCTCTCTCTCTCTCTCTCTCTCTCTCTCTCTCTCTCATTTTCTGAACTGTTCTTCCACATAGCAAAATTTACAATTTGATATGTAGTTTCCCGGGTCATGGTTCTCCTTAGAGTCCTAAGCCTTGTAATAAGACAGACTTGTCAGTTAGTAGTTTCAACTCTGAGTTCTACCCTTGGAACTTTTCTCTTGATTTAGATCAGAGTGTCATCAGGAGTGGGACTGAGTACTGAGTTCACTTCTTGCTTAAATAAGGCAATCACAACTTCGATGGATTGTCATAAAGTTGAGTTTTCTAACTTTTCTTTTTTGACTAGAACTTTCTTGTACCTTTTGATATTGGGGGGAAATAAATTTTACGTGTTCATCAATATAGTAGTTAAGCTAATATTTTTAAGATAATGCTTTTTTTTGATTTTACTATAAGTAGCGTGTTCATAGAAAAATAAACTAAATCTTCAGTGTATCAATTAAAAGCTGTTTGAAATATTCATTAAACTTTGATGCTTCTTGAGGGACCAGTGCTTCCTGACGTCTCTTTGCAAACCTTCTCATGGACTGCAGCATCTGGAAATTGACTCTACTTAAAAGCTAGTAGGCCAGCCTACTGCAAGCTCAAGGTTATTAGCAGAAGTTCCAAGGTCACTGGGGGAAGGTGATCTTTTAATTCCACAGGACAGCAACTTTGAATAGAACTGCCTGTGAGATCACATATGTTCTCTGTGTTGAACTCAACCCCACCCCTAGTCTTACTGAGGACTACAAAGGACTCATCTTGGATCATTAACAAATGAATTAGTTATGTTACTGGATGAGTGCATGGCTTGGGGCTTTCACACATTTAAAAGTGAAGAAGTTGCTCTTCAGTACTCTGAATGGAATAGTAGATAAGAAACAAGGAAGGGGTGTACGACCTAATCTATTAGTATTGTTTGGTAATACTACACTGATAAATGGTCCTAGGAAAGAGCAACTGAGACTGGCTTTCAGGCTTACTTAGAACTTGCAGGGAGGCTTAAAATTTACGGAGATTGTCTCTTATCAAAAGAAAACAGGAAAGACAATTGTATTACACTTATTAAATTAAAAAAATACTAATACTAACAATAAAGATGTATAGCCAACAGATATTGATGTGTGTAGCAGGTACTTTCTTTAAAACTGAGTTTACGTAATAATCTGAGGGACTAGAGGAGTATATCAGCAGTTACCAGCACATACTGCTCCTCGGAGGACCTACGTTCAGTTCCCAACCTCCACCACCTGTAACTCCAGCTCCAGGGAATCTGATGCACTCTTCTAGCCTCCATGGGCTCTTTTTACTCACAACCACATACCATACATACACACAGATGCACACAGGTATACAGAAATTTCTTAAAATTTTTTTTTGAAGTTCATCACAGACCATTGATGCTTTTATTTTATGAAACTGAACAGATTTTAATGGGTAACTTAGTAAATAAATACATAAAAGTTTCAAATCAGGTCTTCTGTCACTGCAGATGGGAAGCTCTGTGACAACCCTGACCTGAAGCACCATGGGAGTAAACAGAGACACCAGAATGAAAATCTATCTATATAAGAAGATGCCTGAAGAATTAAGAAAAGATACATTTTGCTTTCGTAACAATTGATGAGTTCTAAACTACTTTCTAAGTAGCGATTTCTCAGAGATGATTTGTTTTGCTCAATGCTGCAAGAGGATTTATTTCACCCATTTGTAGCTAATCGCCTAATTATCCAACAACCAACCCTGCTCCCAGGAAAAAAAACCAGAAGTTTTCTGGTGGCAAATCTTGTAGGAACTGTTAATTCTGTGGGGGAAAGAACTCAGGGTATGAAAAAAAAAAAAAAGTCACTGGAAAAGAGTATATTTATTGAATATAAATATGTAATAGGGATTTTAAAGTTATTTTATTACAATAAGAACAACACAATCACAGTGAAATCCTATTCCAGGTGCACAGGAGGACACTTTGGGATTTCACAAAGTTCTGTTGCTCCCTTTGGAGGAATTTGAAGGAGTAATCACTGACTGGTGATTGAAGGAGTCTAGACAGAAGTTTGGTGCAGCCTGAGCTGACTGACAATGACCCTGGGCTACACAAAGCTCTGTTACAGAGCCCAAATACAATCACATGGTCAGATGTAGACCTTGAATTAACGTAATTGGAAACAGTTTGTTTCTGGGTGAAATAGAAACAAAGAACGTGAAAAGAAAGCCCTGAACTTCCTTGATATCATCCAGCCCAGTGACTTATAAATTGAGAGTCTGCGGTCCAGCTCTTTGAGACGTCTAAGCAAGAGTGTGCCTGTGCAGGGATGAAGGCAGAGTCAGCAGTGGAGCTCTTGCCTGGTATGTGTGAAGCTCTGTGTTTGAGCCCCAGCACTGAAAACAAAAATGCACGGAAGAGTGCGACTGGGGGAAGGGCAGACCTGCTCTCCTGCTCGTTTGCTCAAGATTCAGACTGTATCTTAGTATTCTTTTTTTTTCAATAAAATTAATTTTTTTCAACATTTACAAAAACTTTATTGAAAATTTCATACATGCAGATATGGTGTTTTGATCAAATCCATGCCCACTCCCTCCCCTCCAACACCTTCCATATCTCCCTATCACCTTGTTCTTTTTTATTTTCCTTCTTTCATTTATTTATTTTTATGGGACTTTTGGGTACTCTAACATTCCCCCCTCTGTAGTGATAACCAATTGGTAAGTCTATCTATAAGAGTTATTGAAATAGAGTGAGGACTTGCTCTTAAAAGAAGCAAGGGTTTGATTACAAATAGTATCAAAGGGCAGGTGACATGGCTCAGTGGGAGAAGGTGTTTTCTGTCAAGTCTGATGACCTGAGTTCAATCCTTAGGACTCACGTGATGGAAGGAGAGAACCAACTTTTGTGAGCTTTCCTCTGACTTCCACAGGCATGCCATCACACATGGAAACACACACACACACACACACACACACACAAAGCACAGACACACACAAGTAAATAAATAAATGCAATAAAAATAATAGCAAAAAGTGTCATATTTTATCTATTATATTTATTTCCCATTAGGTGTTTCTCAAAAGCCTGTAACTTCCTTCAGAAACCATAGCAAG
>NW_008355468.1:837770-838567 GCF_000622305.1 Nannospalax galili | reverse complement strand
ATTGTCAGTATTCCTTTGGATAGAATTGGGGTCTGCTGTTCATTTTTCCTGTAGTATGTTGGGTTACTGTCTGGAAGAGCCTTTATCTATCCTAGCCAACAACTCGACTGAAGGTATCGCCTGTCTGGCTTTGTTGTTTGTCGAGTAACTTTTAGTTATGTATATGTATGCTCTTACATAGCAAGAGTTTTAACAGGACAGTCACCAACATCCTTGGAGCGGTTGGCAACTTTTGTCACAGGAGGGGATCTTCCATCCTGCTTGGTGTTTTTAAAACTAATTAAAAGGATGGCTATTTGCCTAGCTGTCATCCAGGGTCCCTGAAAGGGGAAGCCCAGTGTTCTGGTCCCTCCTTTCCTCTTCTATGGCCTTGGCAGGAGAACCAGAGATGCTTTCGAACTGGGGCCAGAGACTGAAACCAAATCTGAGAACCATTTCTTTCCTCCACAGAAAATGAAATCTCTCAATTTCCTAAAGGAAACATTATCTGACCAATTAATGCTCCATTGGAGGTTTGTTTGAGTATACAAAAATTTTACATATTTCCAATACAAGTCCTCTCTTCAACATTTTCTAATTTTTTAAAAAAATATTTTATTATTGGTATATAGAAAGGCTACAGACTTTTGTAAGCTAATATTGTACCCTGCCACTTTACTGAATGTGTTAATAATTTCTAGGAGTTTGCACGTGGAATTTTTGGCGTCCCTTAGATATATTATGATATCATCTGCAAAAAGGGATAATTTGAGCTCTTCTTTTCCAATTATTACTCCTTTAATTTCCTACTATTGTCT